>NC_029787.2:105441831-105509314 GCF_000816755.2 Arachis ipaensis | reverse complement strand
CTTTATCTTTCAATCACATTATTTCGGTCTTGGGTTTTTTTCCAGGCCTAATAACGATTATGTCAACAGCACATACCATTATACCGGAAAACAATCACAGAAGGCGGTGACTGTGACTCTGTGAGAGTCTGGTCCTTTCTTTAAAAAACAAATAAAAAAAGCTTAAGCAGTAAAGCATGAAAGAATTTTCTTTGGGGAATAGCCACGTGTGCGAAAATTTTCAGCAGTGTCCTCTATCTTGAGCAATCCTTTCCCTCTTTGAGCTTCAATTCCTGCTCTTTTTTCCTCTGCCATCCGATGAATTTCGGCAATTTTATTTTGCATCTTTTCGAAATACTCAGCCTTCTTTCTCTCCAATTTTTCCTATTATAACAAATTAAACCCGTGCATTTAGATCGCATTTTTATCAAACGAAGGGATGTAATTAACATGGAATAATTAATGGAGCAAATAAAGCAGGTATATATTACCGCATTTTTCTTAAGCTTTGCCTCAACCGATGCTTTCTTGCTATCCTCCCATAATCCAACAGCAAATTGCATCTTATAAGCCCTGTTAATATTAACCCAATTCATATACTAACATATACCACAGAATAAATATCCTATTATTTTACGTGATATTATTTTACATATTTAAGATATTAAGTCTCGTATTGTCTAAATTTTAAAGTCAGTAGTTTTTATAAATGTGAGACAAGTCTATTAATTTTTATAAATATGAGACAACTCTTACTTCTTGAATTAACTTTTGAAGTAAGTTAGGTTTTTCTGGTATGGAACTTTATGAATATACCTGTTGTCTATTTTAGTCTTCTCACTTTCTTCCCATGCTTTAATCAAAGCCCGTTTCTTCTCTGCTTCAAGTCTTGCAAGCGGACCATCTAAATCCCCTGTATCCTTTCTGGCAGAAGAAGTTGCAGCCTCTATACGAAAACGTTTGACACAGCAATTAAGGTAACATTATTATTTATTTATATGCAGAAAAGTGGCAACCACAAGCACCAACAATAATGCAAGTATCAAGGGAAGAGAGGAGAGTGTGAACCTTGATATTTGAGGAGTTTATTGTTTTCGGTATAAGAGTAGTGAGGAACATCCTCGGAGTCCGATGAGTTTGAGTTATTGTCAGAGGTCTCTCCCATGAACATCCTAAGCTGTATTAGCAGAGTCCGATGAAGACCACTATATGTGAAGCTTCACCTTTAATTTCTTTTGGATTCTAACAATAACTCCTAACTCCCAGTCTTCTTTAAGAGGCGCTCCCACTCCCAATAACATTTTCTCAAGTATATATAATATATGCCTCTTTGCTCAACGCAACAGCTCTTGAACCAAAGCGTAACCGAATAATGTTACGTTGCGATACCTTTTTATTATTTTTAATTTGTCCTTAATCAGTAATTAATTAGATGATGTTCTATCTTGCCTCTTTGAAAGAGCCCTCGATTCACTGATTGAATTGACAACAAGAGTCATGATTTAGCCTTTTATTAATTCGTTATACCAACGTGGCCACATTGTAATTTGTTGTTTCTAAATGCAGATGATGCTTACAATTTAATCACACGAATGTCACAATGATGTTGAGTTTTGATGCATAATACGTAGTCTGAGAGATTAAATTCATATTTCATACCATCTTTAATATGTAGTATCGCCATAGAGGTAGGAAAGTAGAATTTTTCTGGTGCTTAAGTTATAGCCTTGTCTTCCTATGCTAGTATGAGATAGTTGCAACAAAAATTAAACTGGTGTAGAAGAACCAAAACCTTCTACACTTATAAAAGGTATGACAGTAACGTACAAAGATGATAAGTGGTTGTTTTGAAGACATTTTCTGTCAACTGGTAACGTTGTAAAAGATGGACAAAAATGGCTATTTTGGTAGATGAATTTCAAAATTAAAAAATATGAACCCGATAACAACTAATAATTAAATTATTCACACTTATTGGATATAATTACTCTAATCGACCACTTGTCATTTTTCTGGGTTGCCACTGCATTTCTATAGATGTATAAAAGGTTTAGGTTCTTTTTAAATCAAAGCAATTACCAAAATTAAATGATGGTAACGTTGTGAGCCCATTGGATTTAAGTCATTTAACAAATGAAAGCATTAAATATTCCATGCTTAAAATATTTTTATTAATTTGATGAGATTATATAAATGTAAGAACCTAGGTGCTGCAAATGGAATTTTCTCTTTAGCCAAAGCCTAAACCCTGTGTATTGTTGCACGCATTTCCGCGTGAGAAGCAGGCTCGCAAAAGACAAGGGCTGACGAAATTGTTGACAAAATTATGAGAAACAGAAATAAAACATGAAGCAGAAATAAAGAAAAGGTTTCTTTTTGCATTGGTCAACAAAAAAATATCTCCCCCTTCCTAGGCAGGTAGGTACTATGTACCCGAGACTTGACTTGAGAGTAAGCAGTTTAAATAAAAACATGGTACCAAGGCCCATGGTATCTCCACCTCATTATGTTCCATTCTTTTCTTCTCGTCACTTAACAACCACCTTCGTATTTAGCTCTTGCTCTTCTCTTCCAAATCCATCTTCTTCATTTCCACAACAAACAAAAACATTTAAAAGGAATGGATGTATTTATTTCAGAAGAGTACGTGGCAAAGCGAAGAATGGAGAAGAAGGCGGCGAAAGCAGTCTCCAATTCACATAATAGGAACATCAAGGAAGCTTCTTCCAACGATAACAACAACAACAACAATATCAGCAACGCTTTCTTCCTCTCTAATTCTAATTCTAATTCTATTGGCGCAGACAATCATCATCTTGTTTTCACTTGCTTCTCTGCTTAACGAACCTACATTCCCCTCATACTAACTATTTGCTGTATCATTTCGGAAAGCAATGATGAATGATGCTTAACCACATTACTTACTTCATCTTGCTAATCCTACACCATTCCTCTGCTCTTTATTTTTTATTTATTTATTTTTTTTTCCCTTTTTGTAAGATCGCAGATTCCCAGTATTTTAGAGAAGCAATTTTAAGATTTGATCTGCTACCTTCACCACACTGAAAACGACAACTAGAAAATTAGGGCTAACCCCCGTTTTGCACTCGCTTGTAAAACATTGTTCAGACAAAGTGGATATTTTTGGTCTTCAAGTGGATTTCTTGACCCAAAAAGAGTGTATACTTCGGCCCAGTAATAGCCCACTATCAATGTTCGTTTTAAAAAAACTAGTTGTTTATTGCTACTCACTGGGCCCAAACTAATGAAATATTCACTCTACGATACCAAAAATTTAATTAAATAAATAGACGGAAACTAGTAAGAAAGTGAAAGGCTAGGAAGGCATTCATGAGTTATTATTATATAGTTTTTTTTTTATAACAAGAGTTAAATTTTGACTAATCACCGTGGAAAGGGATTTACATAGTCATTTAATTAAATTCATATATTTAATCATTTTTAGTTAATATATTCAAAAGTTGCCAATAAATAATAGTTCAAATGGCAGTCTCCCCATACTCAATTAAAAGGTTGCGGATTCGAGTCTTCTATTTTTGATAAAAAAAAATATATATATATATTAAGAACAAAATTTATATATATATATATTCAAAAGTTATTTATTTTTAATAAATTTGCAAAGTATATTTTTTCTTAATTTTTGTAATTTTTTAAAAATATTTCTAATTTAATAATAATAATAATAATAATTTGAAGATATGGTATTATATTTTGATGTGTGACTGGCATTGTGACTAGCTCAGTGGCTCCCAATGTATGGCTTGAACGTGAAGTCATATCATAAAATGTAAGAATTGAACGATCCAAATGTTTTAGTGTTTTACAATGTTCTCGACCCCATCATCACCTTTGCAATTTCTCATAGTTGTCACTTAATTTTGTAGTGTGATATATAACTGATAAAGATGGAGCAACAAAGGCGTAGAGACGTAGGGTTTCTTTCATCACGTGAGGCCTCTAAACCTTTGGCTGTATAGCACATGACCTTTCAATTTTTTTCCCCCTTCATTATTGCTCTTTTATTTTAGCATATATTCTCCCATGCTCTCTCTCATTCGCCCCCTTTTCAAATTTCAGCGCCATAAGGTGTAGTGTTACTTACTGTTTGGTTTCCAATTTGTAAAAAAAGCAAGGTGTACCAACAACAAACATATCACAGGGTGTGTGAGCGTGATGCGCCATATGAGATCAGTCTTATTAAGGGACCCCATTTATAAAGAACCAACATTGCCCCTCTTAATAGCAAGTTGACATGTCTTGTGAGCTATTTTGGTGTGCTGGATGTGTTGAATCATACAAAAAATTTAATTATTTTGTACTGAAATTCATTTTATCACTTTTAAATTTTAATTTCTACTTTATGTCGTTTTTATTCTCCAAATTTAGCATTTAAATTCTTATTCTTTATTCAGATAATAGTATTGTTTGATCTTAGATGATAAATGAGAGATGATTAGTAGACAAATTTCACGTGAGCACCTTCATCTGATGGGTTTCACTTTCATGTCTATCATGTGTCTGAGGGAGCACGTCATTCTTCCAAGTGCACCCTTTCCTTTATTATAGCTCTCTCCTTCAGCCTTTTGTCTTTGTCCAACTGAAAATTAAAGCCTGGAACTATCATCATGTTTAAAGAGGTTTGCTTTGAATATTGTTTCATTCAACTTATGATCAGTAACTTATTTAGTAAAGACACTAGAAGATTTCACATCCCCATTGTTGTCACGTTTGCTTATAGTTATAGAGATAAAGTGAAAGATATAAGATTAACTAAGCCAAATTCATGTGATCCATCAATAATAATATAATCTCAATAAAATAAAGCTAGCCAGCTACTTAGTTCTCGGACCACATCTAAGGCACACAGATATTTTTCCCCCCTTTCTTCTAAAGTGCCACTGCCAGGTATTACCTATTATATATTTTTTTCTTGTTCCCCTAATTAATCAAGTGGGCCTTTAATAATTGAGAATTATAGGAATGGAGGAAGAAGGGGATCAAACTTGTGGTTGATGATTACTTAATTTGGACAGATCAGAGTGGATATGCATACATGATACATGCAAGAGAGTAGGTACCATCAAAGAAAGGAGCAAGTCAATTATTTTTCATTTTTATATGTGAAATTAAACTTCTATAATTGTCTCCCTCAATTAAGATCTAGGCTCAATTCCTGAGAACTAAGAAGGCAGAATAGAATGCTTGTTTCGAAAGCAAAGGATGCAATCAAGACATGTATATGCTACTACAGTCAATGATTCTCCATGACCGTATCTTAGCATATGAGTATAGACACATTTATTTATTTATTTTAAAAAAGAGAGAAACAGTTTCACATGGAACAGAACTGTATTCTGCATATTCTCTGCAAACACTTAGCTTTAGAACTGGCTAGCTCTAGCTATATTATTATGATACATTAAGTGTGTTCTTCTTCTGCATATATTTCATTCCATTTTTAATACTAATTAATTTCTAGCGTGACAGTGAAAATACCTTTACTAACTTGGCCATGTTGACAAAGATCTGTGACATACATGATGAGTTATAATAAAAGGTACCACTTAATTTCCCTAGTTGATATTGGTGTATTACCTAAACTAAGAACATCAATTATATATAATAATGATAACATGAAGTCCTAAGCTTTTCCTTCTCCAAATTAGTTCGCATGTATGTTCAGTTAGATCCTAAGTAGTAATAGTTGAATTGATGAGTTAGATGGAGGAAAACCATTTATTTGCTGATTGATTTCAGAAGATCATTGCCTAATAATAAACCTTAAAAGGTTTCAATTTGTAATTTAATTCGGTGGAGATTAAAATACTAAGACGCGAACCGACGAATTTCAATACCATGATCCAATCTTAGTAATAATTTGTATGAAAAAGCCAAAAGTGGAAATCATAATAATGAGCAACGTGGATAAAAGGGTCCCTCCACTCGTTGAAAATGTCGAACGGGACCAAGTGATGATGCTCTGCTAAAAAAAACATCATCATAAACTAGCACGCATCTTCTATGTCTTCTATGGTTCCCACACTTTACTATGTACTTTGAATTAAACTAATCTTAATCGTAAATTAACAATCCCTGTCACGGTTGGTTAGTGCTTTAGGCTTAATCTGTAGACAAGCTCAAAGATTTACCATGACGTTACTTCTTAAGAAGTTGTCGGATTAGATCTTTGAAACTCACTTAAAGGAAGTTGGGGACCTAATTTAATTGTTGATGTAACACCACGCCAATGGTTAATTATTTTGTTATTAAAGGAATTTTAAGCTCTTCTTTAATAGGGGTGTTTTAGAGATTATTAGAGTTTAATTTCATTTGATCGCGACGTGCACATTTCTAATATACAGAAATTATTTAAAAAAGAAACCAGAATTAATATTTTTCTTCCTTTGTGTTCGATTAATCCAATAAATCTTGATAATTCGAAAAAATACTAAAAATTATTAAAAATTATTTTTTTAGGTTAGTAGTTAGTCATCAATTTTAAAAATATGAACTAAAATATATTGTTAAATTACTAAACTAAAAAAATTAAGTTGATAATTAAAAATAATTATTAAAAATAATAAATTTTAATAGTTTTCTCATTAATCTCATATACATGTAGAAGATTATTATTTATTAATATGCTCCTTTAATACCTTGGGAATATTTTGGTTAATTTGACATTAATATACCATCAACCGAGCAACCAACCTTTTGGATTAATGCAGCAGGGGAAAAAGAATAATGTATTGAAACAGAGTATTTTGTTGTTTTAATAATAGGGTAGATGGCAATTGCTAATATAATAGAACATATATTAACATAAATCAGTATAAGTAAGTGATAGTTAAATTAAAAATGGGGATGCCATAATTAATTGGTAATTTGGTATGTGGCCCTAAAGAATGAATATACATGAATTTGATTACCAGAAGAGGGTAAGCACTAGAGCACCCAGTGGCTTGTGTGATTTGATGGCTTCCATTTCATCATCAATGTGATGCTATCATTGCTATGCTATGCTATACACACACACATGTAAAGGTAAAATTGGGGACTTTGATAGACACACTGTGCCATAGATGGATGGACCCAAGTAAAAAGTATCTGAATGGTTAGGTTTGGTAGTTGAAATAATATAGTTATAATAATATTTTGAAGGGTGGACTTTCAGACTTTGTTCACCACAACAGGCTCATTTGTGGCTGTAATAGGCCACATTGCTCCCTGCATTATTGGGACTACTACACACATGAATGTGCACAGTAGTGACAGTATCCCTTAAAATATATATAAAAAAAAGAAAAGAAAATATGACTAATATAACATAAAGAGAAATAATTGAAATCTTAATTTAATTAAATAATAATAAAAAAATAAATTTTGTTGTTCATGTAACCTTGTTACTTTTTTAATCCGAGTGATGCAGGAGGCAAGGAGTGAATTACTAAGCCCAACTTAATTAACACTGCACATGGCCAGCTTTAAAAGCCAAGTAAATTCAAAGGCATTGGCATTGAATGAAGGGTAAGGCGACTTCTGTCATATTAATCACTCTACTATTGTTGAGTGTTGTATTGTGCTCTCTTTAATTTGGCCCTCCATATACAACTTCTCTTACTGTCTTTTAAAAGCATGGAATCTTCACGATTATTTTCCCTTAACACCGTTGGTGTGTTTTATACTTTTATATATTATGACTGGTTGGTCTCATTCATGTGTAGCATATATTTACGACCATGTACAACTACTACTAGTAGTATATACTTGGAGAATGTGTCCCTTCGTACACATTGAGGTATATATGATTATATTCATATATTTTTATTATTATTTAATTTGTGGGCCCTAGAAGAAGTGAGCAACTCCGTCCTTGGTTATATGAAGAAATTTACATTGTCCAACCACCTTAACATATTATAGTATAGGAGTATCACACACCTCAACTACTACTAATGCCTATAGTTAATTTAATATAGTCGTCTATCTTCTTACAATGCCCTTAGTTTCAATTTAATGCTCAAGTTTGGTGCCCAAGAAATACCATTGACTATCGACTGCACAGGCAGAAGCCAGTTTTGATTACTTGTATACTCCAGTATTTACTCACTTGAGCATTTTTTAGATACCTCGATCCCTTAAATTGATGAAATAAATGCATGTGATGGGTAACAGCTAGTTACGAATTGTCATTATGCAGTAAAAATCACATATTTTAATTTAGAGTTGATTACGTGTGTTTAGGGTCCTATATTAGAATTGGAATTTGCTGTTGTTAAGATGTCATTTTCGTAATATTGGAAAAGGAGCACGGAATTATGGACCGTTTGAGCTTTTCAATTTTTATTTTTCCCCTAAACTAATAAATAATTATATGTTCACAATTCACATACCCTATCTTATCCTAAGCTTCGCATCGATAGCCTCTCACCACTCAGATTATATTTTCAGCCGTTTTAGCCAAGCTATTTGATTTTGTATTCCAAATACTCTTATTGAATAAAAAGATTATTGAAAAATATGATGCGAAATTAAAAATACAAAAGATACTGTAGTCGTTATAAGAATTTTAATTAATACGATATAGAAAACGTTAGAAAGGTGAGAGCCGTGAAAGGTGGATTGCTTATTATGATAAATTCTTGGGAAAGGGGGCAGTGGTTGTCTAATTGAGCAAGAAATTAAAAAGGAAGAAGCGAAGAAAAATACAGAAAACTACATTCATTAGTGGGGTCCTCTTAATTCAAGTATCCGATATCATGATAATGAGACTCTAAATGGAATCCAATAATAGTGAGTGAAAAATAATGTAATATGCGGCTAATTTTTTTTATTATGGAAATAGAAGTGGTGATATACCTTAACATTGTAATTTTTAGTGTTTTTTAAAATTGTGGAAGTACACAAATCGGAGGGTCCGATTTCTGTACCTTAAATTTTTTTTACCACAAATCAGACGGTCCGATTTGTGTACCTCCCACAAATCGGACGGTCCGATTTGTGTACCTCTACAAATCGGACGATCCGATTTGTGTACCTCTAGAAATCGGACGGTCCGATTTCTGTACCTCTCGATTTCTGCTTCTCTAATTAAACTATTCCACATTTGAATATAATACCTCAATAATCCACATTTTAAAAAAACATCACTACCATTCCAATATTAAAAATAAAAAGTTCGTAATATGCATCATATTATTATAATTGTGTGTGTTGAATACGGATTCACATTGAATTAAAGTATACACTTTTTCATAAAAGCGCCTTCATAGAGGTTTGCAATATAATAATAATGTTGATCGTTGAGATAAACTAAGGACAATTTGTTAAGGATGGAATTAGATGATTTAACATATATTAATGGTGGGTAAAAATTCAAATACAGTTAATTTTTTGTGAAGTTGATAGTTGAGAATCGTTAGATGATAATTTAATTAAATTTATCAACTTATTTAACGATTCTCAACTATCAATTTCACATAAAATTAATTATATTTGAGTTTTTATCTTAATTATATTATTCGATTGTACTATAACTCAGACTCACTTATTATGAAGCTGTATTTTAAGTCGGTTGGTCAGTCTGTTGCTTAGAAACAATGTTTAATTCTAGTCTCCTTATACATACAAATTTTTTTGGCAATTAAATCTAACTAAATTGGCCCAAATTTAATAAAAACTACTTTCATTACAAGCAACGTGTTCACACGCGCGCTTCACTAACACAAACATCGTGTTCCTTCTTTTTTTTTGCATGTTTTTTCTCTATCGTCATTCTTTTATTGCTGCTATTATTGCTGCATTTTTTCTTTTCTTCATTTTCTTCCTAATAATTTTGCAACATTAATTTTTCTTTTTTTTTTATTTTATTCCTCATACAACAAGAAGAATTATGAAAAATGAAATAAGAAGAAGATGATGAAGAAGAAGTAGCAGAAGATGAAGAAGAGGAAGAGTTTTGAATTATACAGAACTTATCAAAATAAAAATATACCAAAATTTCTTAATAATAACACATATTTCTCCAAAATTTTGCTATAAAAGCACAAAAATATCTTTTTTAATACTGTATTTTTTCTTTTTTTTCTTCTTTCTTTCTTTTTTTAGTTGATTGAATGTAGGTTCATCCTCTTTCTAGTAATTTTGTAGCATTATGTGTTTTTTCTTCTTCTTTATTTGATTTTTTTTATTCTTGTTAAGAGAGTAAAACAAGAAGAGACTTGAGAAGGTAAAACAAGAAAAAAAAAGATGAACAAGAAAAAAAAGAAGATAATGATGATGAAAAAGAAAAAGAAGCAGCAGAAGATGAGGAGGAAAAAGATGAATAGTTTTAAATTATACAGAACTTATTAGAATAAAAATATATCAAAATTTCTTAACAATAATATATAAATTTCTTAATTTGTACACCGAAATTTTGTTAAAGTATAAAAATGTCTTATTTAATGCTGCATTTTTTTTATTTTTTGTTGTTTTACATTTAATAAGAAGACAATTATGATGATAATAATAATGATGATAAATGAGGAGGAGGAAGAAAAGGAAAGAGGAGATCGAAAAAATTCAAATGAAAAAAGAAAGAGAAGAAGAAGATGGAGGTGGTGGTATTGACGACGACGATAATGAAAGAGAAAGATGAGAAAAAAGAATGAGAAGAAGATGACGATGAAGAGATCATAGAGAACGAAGAGAATACAAAGAAGAGAAGGAAGAGAATGCAGAGAACGCAAAGAAAGAATAGAATGTAGAGATGGCAGAAAATATTGAAAAAATTCGAAAAAAAAGTAAAATTCGCATAAAAAAGCAGTTATATATATTCGTGTATTAAGTTAAAAGTTTGTTAAGAATAATAGCGCATGTAGGTGTATTAAGTGATAGTAACTAGTTTTTTATTTTGATATTGAATTTATAACAATATTTTTTAACAATATGTAAAATTTAGTATTTTTTTTATATGAAGATCACAAATCTAACTTTTCGATTTATAAAATTTAACTTTTTAAAAATTTTTAAAATATAAAATTAATCCTCTAATTTGTGAACTTTAATTTTTTTAAACACAAAAACCAACCCCTGATTTGTGAATTTTCAAAATTTAAATTCAACTTCTCTCAAATCGAATCATTAGGGTCTTCTTCCTCCAATCCGGTGTTTTTTATTTGTGTTTTAAAATTTAAAAAAAAAAAAATCGACTTCATATTGATTAGAAACACACAAGTTTTAAGAGAATCATATCAAAAAATGAGACCCATAATAATTTGGTTGGTTAGATGACTTAAATATAAAGATTTATTTTTTTTTAATTTTGTGGTGCTAATATTTGTACGGCCACGTGGCACGTGCCATTTTCCTCTTGAGCTTAGACGCCGACGCATGTTTTTTTCTACTTTCTACTAATACACCATGCTCAGAATCAGACACTCCAATTGTCTCGCCATAAAATCAATCTCAACGCACTACATTCGCGTTACTGACTATATTCTCCCAAAGATTTGTTTAAATACAAATTTTAATAATTAATTATATTCGCTGCATAAATAGTTTGTATCAACGTCACCCCTCTCATCTCTCATAAATATAGTTTGTGCCTATGATAAATGTACCATAATGGTACATTATTTTTTTGACGCCAGTGAAAAAAAATAAAAGTTTATTGAGAATTAGAGATTAGACAGAATACAAATAAAGAAAAAATTAAAATTAAAATTTTTAAAAGAATTTAAACTATTTATTTTTAGTTGTTTTTATAAAAGAAAAGAATTTAATTCTTTAGTAAATTTTAATTTCTAGCCTTCTAAATCGGTTAATTTTTTTGGATATGGGATAAAAATGAGTGTAATCCTTTAATATTAAAAGTTATGGTGTTTTACAAAATTTTGGGGCTATAGAATTCGCAATTTTTTTTAATTTTTAAAGACAATACACAAATTGCGTATTGTATTATTTTAATATTAAATTTGCAATACGTATTGTATTATTTTAATATTAAATTACAATATACTGTCTGCTTATTGTAAATACACAGTTTACGTATTGTCAGTACAATACGTATTTTGTATATTGTGCTTGCACAGAACAGCGTCCCATAACACTGTAAAACTCTATTTTTTGTAACATTAACGTAAAATTCTCTTCATTCTTCCATATTAAAATAAAAAATCCTTCTAAATCAGCTCTAAAAAACGATCTGACAGATGCAGGAGGGTAGCTTCGCTTTTGCGTGCTGGAGTCTCGAGAGAAAGGAAAAAAGAATTGACATCAACAGACAAACACACTATTCATTCCAATATTCAGCAGCCTACTGCGATCAAAAACACTTACATCAGATCTACCGTTTCATTCTCTCTCTCTCTCTCTCTCTTCACATCTCAACGTTCAAGCTATTGTCATCACTCCTCAACTACTACTTCTAAACTCTCTCTCTCTCTCGTCACCTTCCTCTGTTTCGATTTGGAAGTTGGAACCGTTCAGCATTTTTGTCTCCATTCACTTCTCCGTCGTCCGTAACGGTCATTTTACTCGGGGCGGGACACCGGAGCATCGCTTGATGACGTAGTTTTCCGAAGGCCAAAATCCACGGGGAGCTACCACTAGCAAACCTGGGTTTTGGACTCATACTGAGGCTAGGAAGATGTTCAGGCCTGCAAGATGGAGAACCGACAAGAACAAGGTCAAAGCTGTTTTCAAGCTCCAATTCCATGTGACTCAGGTACATTAAATTTCTTTCCCCTTCACTTCACTTGAGTCATCTTTCTCCCTCTCAATGTAGAATTAAATCACTGTGTGTTTGTTCGTTCAGATGCTGCAATCTGGAGTGGATGCATTGGTGCTCTCTATAGTCCCTGTAGACATTGGAAAAGCAACAGCAAGATTAGACAAAGCTTCCGTTAATGGTGGAATTTGTAGATGGGACAATCCTGTCTATGAAACTGTCAAGTTTGTTCAGGACTCCAAGACTGGAAAATTCACTGAGAGAATCTATTACTTTGTGCTCTCCACTGTATGAATTCCTCTCTTGATCACTCGCTTTTTATTGTTGTGGTTCGTAATGTCAGAATGTGATTGTGATCTACGATTCTGTGTTTCTATCTTTTTGATGTAGGGGTTATCCAAAGCTAGCACCATTGGTGAAGTTTCTATAGACTTTGCAGATTATGCTGAGGCTACAAAGCCTTCCTCTGTCTCTCTTCCCTTCAAGAATTCTCGTTGTGATGCTGTTTTGCATGTTAGTCTTTGGTCCTTTACTCTCTACCGTTTTCAAATTTTTGCTTTTACAGTGATACAATTTAATGCAAGATTTTTGCCACTAGTTCTGATTTCTTGCTTAATGGACAGGTATCAATTCAGAGACTACAAGAAAACAATGATAAAAGGTATAAGAGTTTATCAATTTAACATGGTTATTTCATTTCATACTCTTAAGGTTATAGAGTTTGCTTATTTTGACTTCGATTAATAATTGCAGAGAGGAAGAAGAATGCGAAGATGGAAAAATAAAACATGATGCTAATAATAATAATAATAATAATAAGAGTTTGAGAACCTATTTAACCAATGGACATGCAGATGAAAGCACCAGAAGTGATACATCTGAAGTAAGGTTTCATTTCACTTGCTGGGACTAGGAATCATTTTTGTTTGTTTTCTATATCCCAATCCATAAGATCATTTTCTGAACAATCTTTCTTTGAAGGTTATAAAGGGGATTTTCATCTGTGTACAAGTTAACACATTTTTTCTTTCTAAACTGCAAATTTTTCTAACTATATAAATTCTATGCAAACTTAACAATTTTCCTTTGCTTATTCTGAAAAGTTAAAAAAGTTGTATGGTGATAAATAAAATTACTCTTCTGATGTTTCACAGGACGTTTCTGCCAAATCAAACACCAGAGGAGCTGAATTGAGTGCTGATTGTAGGACTTCTAGTGGATCTGACTTAACATTGTCAAGTTCTGAGGGCAGCGGTGGGCTTGATACACCTCGAGAACACGGAGTAAGAAATGCTAGCATCCAACCCAACACAAATGGTTTTGTTTCTCCTCCAGGGCACCCTCAGGACCCTCAAAATCCTGCTGCAAATGCTACAGTGTATGATGTGCAACAGAGACCACAATGGGGCTGGTTAGCTGCTTCAGAACATGGTTTGAGTACAGACGATTCAACAAATGATTCTCAGGATGCCCTACCAAAGGAAGGGTCCCAACCAGCAGCTGATATGGAAATTGAAAGGCTCAAAGCTGAACTTACTGCCATTGCCAGGCAGAAGGATATGTCAGACTTGGAACTACAGACTCTCAAGAAACAAATCATAAAGGAAAGCAAAAGGGGACAGGACCTCTCAAAGGAAATCATGAGCTTGAAGGAGGAAAGAGATGCACTCAAAGCAGAATGTCAGAATCTCAAGTCTTTTCACAAAAGAATGGAAGAGGCTAAAGCAAGCACCAAGTCACTATTGGATACTGGAGACCTTCGCACTCTTGTTGAGGAAATTAGACAAGAACTGAGTTATGAGAAGGACCTTAATGCAAATCTTCGATTACAGTTAAACAAGACGCAAGAATCAAATGCTGAACTTGTTCTCGCTGTGCAGGACCTGGATGAAATGTTAGAGCAGAAAAATAAGGAAATATATAATCTTTCCAATAACCATGAACCGAATAAGAACTCTCATGCGATGGGGAGAAAAAGTTTAAAATATGAAACAGAAGATGATGAAGATCAGAAAGAATTGGAAGAGCTGGCTAGGGAGCACAGCGATGCCAAGGAGACTTACTTACTTGAGCAAAAAATTTTAGATCTGTATGGCGAAATAGAGTTGTATAAGAGAGACAAAGATGAGTTAGAGATGCAGATGGAGCAGCTTGCACTAGACTATGAGATATTGAAACAGGAAAACCATGACATAGCATACAAGCTGGAACAGAACCAACTGCAAGAACAGTTGAAAATACAATATGAATGCTCATCTCCTCCTCCTGCTATAGAGGGGATCGAAAGCCACACTGAGAGTCTGGAGAATCAATTCAAGAATCAGTCAGAAGAATTGTCAAATTCTATGGCTACTATCAAGGAACTTGAAGCCCAAGTCTGCAAGTTAGAGGCACAAGTCAGCAAGTTAGAGGAGGAAATGGAGAAACAGGCCCATGGGTTTGAATCTGATCTAGATGCTCTGATACGTGACAAAGCTGAGCAGGAGCAAAGAGCCATCCAAGCTGAGGAGGCTTTGCGTAAGAGCAGGAGCATAGAAAGCCATATCAAAAGTCTGGAAAGTCAACTTATGAAAGAGTCAGAAGAATTGTCAAATTCCCTGGCTACTATCAAGATACTTGAAGCCCAAATCAGCAGGTTAGAGGAGCAACTAGAGAAACAAGCTGATGAGTTTGAGGTTGATCTAGATGCTGTGACACGTGACAAAATCGAGCAGGAGCAAAGAGCCATCCAAGCTGAGGAAGCTTTGCAAAATGTCATGAGCACTGTCGAGAGTTTGGAAAATCAACTTATGAAACAATCAGATGAATTGTCGAATTCTCAGGCTACTATCAAGGTACGTGAAGCCCAAATTAGCCGGTTAGAGGAGAAAATGGAGAAACAGGCCCGTGGGTTTGAAGCTGAGCTTGATACTGTGATGTGTAACAAAGTTGAGCAGGAGCAAAGAGCCATCAATGCTGAGGAAGCCTTGCAAGAGAGCAGGAGCACTGAACGTTGTATCGAGGTTCTGGAAAATCAACTTAAGAAACAATCAGAAGAATTGTCAGATTCTCTGGCTATTATCAAGGTACTCGAAACCCAAATCAGCAGGTTAGAGGAGGAAATGGAGAAACAAGCTCATGGATTTGAAACTGATCTAGATGCTGTGACACGTGACAAGATTGAGCAGGAGCAAAGAGCTATCCGAGCTGAGGAAATTTTGCGTAAGACAAGGCTTAGAAATGCTAATACTGCTGAGCGGCTTCAAGAAGAATTCAAAAGGCTCTCAGTGCAAATGGCCTCTACATTTGATGCAAATGAGAAGGCTACCATGAGAGCAATGAAAGAAGCTAGCGAACTTCGTGCCAGAAAAAGACTGGTGGAACAAATGCTGCATAAAGTCAAAGAAGAGCTTCACTCTGTCAAAGGTGATTATGAGGTAAAACTGATTGAGCTTTCCAATCAAATTGATGTCATGACAGTCAAAATACAACAGATGTCGTTGGAAATTGAGGAGAAGTCCAAGCAGCTTGAAAATCAGAAGAATCATGATGAACAAGTTAGTAGTGATTTCCCTGAGGAAATGCAGAATCTAAAAGCTGAGAATGAAAGGCTTAAAGCAGAGATTTCATGCTTCTCAGAGCACTTAGTACAACAAGAAACTTTGAGAACGGAACTGGAAGCTATGAAGAAATCAGTTGAAGAATCTGAGACTCTGTTGCAGAGAAAGACCGTGGAAAGAAATGAGCTGGTGATTACAATTGTTTTATTGAAGGAGGAGGCAGAACAGCTGCTTGATGAATTAAGTAAAATGAGGGATCTCAAAAATGAAAAAGAAACAGTGGGTAGTAGAGACTTGCAGTCAGAGTTAGAAGAACTTAGGGCTCAATATGATGCCTTGAAACGTTCTCTTTCTGAGGATGAGGCTGAGATAGAAAAATTAAGAAAAGAAATTTTCCAGCTAAAGGGTGAACTGAAGAAGAAGGATGATGCATTAGCCAACAATGAGAAGGATAGGAATGGACACACACAACTTTCTGATGGAGCTAAAACCAGTCCAAAGAACAAAAAATCTGCTCCAAATTCTCAAAATTCAAAAGAAATGGCAAGCCTCAGAGAGAAAGTAAAAATGCTCGAGGTAACTTTGAGAAAAATTCCTGATACCCTTATTTTTTCCATGGATATTGTTATCTACTGGTCATCATTTTCCAATTCCTCGCATTTTCTTAGAATAAAACTATTTGCAGTGGGGCATATAAACAGAGAATTTTGTATTTCTAGGCCCTGATAAAGTCAAAGGAAACTGCATTGGAAACGTCAACTTCCTCTTTTCTGGAGAAGGAAAGGGAACTGCAGTCCAAAATTGAGGAACTGGAGGACAAGGTGGAGGAATTCAGTCAGAGCATTGCACTGCAAACGGTATATTGATTACAAACACAGAGCAACAATTGAGCAATTTGACAATATTAAAGAAAAATTTCAGCCTTTAATTATCAACTATAGTCTTATTTATGATCTGTCTTAGTAGATGAAAGTTTCTTCACATTGTTGTCTGGTATCTGGATTAAGCTTTAATCAAATTGCTGATTTCTAACGGTAACGAATTGTATACATTGGCGCGCGCTTCAACCAGGTTGTCGAGGATAAGTGTGTTACAGTTGAGCCTCCTAATGATTCTGCATGTGTGTCTGGACAAAACGGTGCTGCTGCTGCGTTGTCATTATCCAAGAGGTCTGACTGATTTCTCACTTTTCCTTTAATACCCTTTCCTTTACCTTGTTAATTGTTAGTACTAGTCTTGCAACTGAATTGTGTAATTGTTGATCATTTTCTTGTCATGGCAGCGATGCAAATTCCTCAGAGAAAGAAGCAGATATGTCCAGAGTGGATAATGGGGATGGCAACCTTTGCAGCGACATGTTAACCGAATTATTGTTGTTGAAGGAAAGAAACAAATCGATGGAAAATGAGCTGAAAGAGATTCAAGAAAGATACTCCGAAATGAGTCTAAAGTTTGCAGAGGTAGAAGGTGAAAGACAGAAGCTTGTTATGACTGTACGGTATCTCAAGAATTCACGCAAGGGTGGTCAGTGACCTATTGTTCCTATCCAGATATCTTGAGGGCCTCCACTGTATAGTTACAACATATCACAGCAAAAGAGAAGACAAAAAACAGTTAAAATAAATAAGTTAATGTGTATATTGGCAACATAATATGTATCTCTTTTCCCTTTTTTATAGTTTTTTTTTTTCTTTTCTTTTGGGGTGGGAGGTTTAACTCTTGATGTGTTCCACATAAGGGCACCATTTTAGAGTTATCAGGTACTTTGTAATGGCAAGAGTGTGAGTTAGTTAACAAATAGAATGTTGAGCAGTTCTTTGATTGTTTCTTTTTCTTTGCGTTTATATTCATATTCTTTTATTGTATCCTTTCATTGTTTAATATAAATGAGAAGTTCTTTCATTGCATATTTAATTTGTACTCATTTTCTGACATGTATATTTACAGATACATTTTTACTTTTTACACAATTAAACCTTAGTAATATAACCGAAATTCCAACTTAATTGCACACTTGATATAATAATTCTCTCGATATATATTTCGATTCATAGATATCAAAGAAAGGGAGAGGATGTTTTAAAAGCAAGGGGACAAGATATTGAGTGGTGGACCAAAGAGAGCAAGTCAAGGCAAATGAGTCTACAGCAAACAAGAGTAGAGCGGTGATGGTGAGATCTATTTATTTCCTGTTATCGTTTTTCTTTTTTGATCTGAAATTTTAAATTTATGTAAGATGCTGTGAGCAAAGTAAATCTGTTCTTTCTTTCTCTCTTATTATTCTTTTTTTTTCTCCAGATAACGATTATTTTTACTTTTGCTGTTATTATCATGGTGTGTTTTACGATTTACACTTTGTAATTATTATCGTCTTTCAGGAAAAAAGCTCCATACCAAGCAAAGAACATAACGGTGGAGTTTGTAGTGTTTATCTATGTGGTTGTGGTGAATACGGAGGAGGAAGTGATGGAAAAGAGTAGGTCGGTGGAAAGAACTTAGCGGCGGCCACAGAGAGCACATGCAACGACAATAGGAAAGCAGAAAGCGCAGTAGTAAGACAACAAGAACAGAGCGGTGACATCTATATGCAGCCAGAACAAATTTGCATGGTTATTCATTTATTTTTGTGTGTTTTTAATTAATTAATTAGATTAATTATGTGTATGATTATTATTATTATTATTTGTTTACTATGCAAATTTAATTTTTCAAAAATTAAATTTTGAATTGTAAGTTGATTAAAAAAAATTCATTTGTATATATTCAGTTTCATTATATGGTATCCCGATGATAAGGACACTGAGGTTGCTGGCAGCACAGCTACTGGAGGCGGTGCTCCTACTTCAGTTTTACGTGAACATAAAAGAGGTGTTGAATCTGATTTTACCTTTTTTGAATTGTGCAATTGATTGATTTTTATGATTGAAACTTTTGTGCGGTTTATGCTAATGATTTGAAATGTGCATATTGAGTTTCAGTAAGATTTGTGATGCGTGAACATCTTGTACCTATTTTCCCTTAATTTTTAGTCATTTTTAGTTAGAATTTATTAAGTTTTATTATATTTTAGTGCAAAAATCCTCTTTGGTTGTTACTTTGAGTTGTTTTAGTATTTTTATGATTTCAGGTGAAATTCGGAGCAATTTGGCAGAGTTTTGTGCTAAAAGGAAATTATTTGAAGCTGCCTCTCTGGGCGCGCGCCAACAAGCCTCAACAAAATAGAACACTTCTGCCTCTTTGGGAGCTAAATGCCCAACTGGCGTTTAGCGCCAGGCAATCCGAGCCAAGCCCACATCAATGAAGTATCTTTAAGTCAATTTAGCTTTTTTTAGTTATCTTTTATTTTATTTTTGTAATTTTTATTTACAAATAATATCTTTTAGTTTTAGGATTTAATATTTTATTTTAGTTTTAAATCAAATTAGGTTAGATATAAAAGGGAAAAGATTCACCTTTTAAGGGAATCATCGGACTTCCGCACTTTCACACTTTTCAGAACCCTTATTTTCTCTGTAAGTCATGAGCCACTAAACCTCCTTGGTTAAGGTTAGGAGCTCTGTTTATTTCTATGGATTAAGACTATTGCTTTTCTATTTTAATTAATGTATTGGTTCAGTTTCAATGATTACTTTCATTCTTCATTTTATGAATCTGGGTGGAACGAAAGTATGACCCTTATTCTATATGCATTCTTGTGATCCTTAGAAGAGGATTCATACTTGAACAACAGCTTGAAAGTAAATTCCTCCTAAATTGCTAATTACTTTAACTAATCGGGATACGTGACATATAATCCTCTTAACTTTGGGTAATTAGGGTTTTGTGGCCATAAACTAGATTTGAACTTAACCGTCTAATCGAAATAAAGTGACTAAGACATTGGCGGTTGATGAAGGTTAGAGGAGACTAAATCACTAAGACATTAGGGTTTAGTGATAATTAGAATTATCGTCGGTCTAGAAATTTCTCTTATAGAAAAGGAATTTCTTTGTTGTAAGCATAGTTCCAAACCAACAAATAACTCTCAATCAAATTTTAAAAGATTTTGGTTGTCACAAGTACAAACCCCAATGAAAATTAACCGAAGTATTCAAACCTCGGGTCGTTTCACAAGGAATCGTAATGAAGTGTTCAATTATTGGCTATGAAGATGCAGGGGGAGGTTTGATTGATAAAAGGGGCAAGAAAATAAATGGCAAGAAAACTAAAGCAAACAATTAAAGAAAGCAAGTAATAAAGAGAGACATTCATGACAATGATTAAGAATATAGGCCTTCTATACTAGTCACTAATAACAATAATTAACAAGAATTTATCCTATTTCGTCACCCCTAACAATGGAAGAAGGTACAATATTATCTTCACACGAGAGAAAGTCAAATAAGACTAGCTAATCTCAATCCAAAAGTCCTAATCAACTTACTAATTGAATTAACAAAAAATTAGCGTTAATGGAAATAATATTAGCTAACAACTCTAGATCACCAACAAGAGTTGGGTATTCATGACTCAAAATTGCCTAATTCCCTCTTTCCAAGCTAAGAATGCTAAAAAATCTACTCTAACATCCAACCAAACATTTTGTCAAACACTTGGAAGGCATAAAAAGAAAGCACAATAAATTGCAAGGAAAGATAAATTCTACCACTACTAATCGCAAGAAATTAACAATAGTAACTCAAATCAACAATGGAAGAACATCAAACATCAAATTGCATTACAGAAAATCCAAATCCAACAAGAGTTCATCAATAAACTAAAAGAGGCATAAAAAGGAAAATTAACAATGCAACTAAGAGAATTAAGATGTAGGAACAAGAAAGTACAAGAAAAACTAAAGGAAAACAAGAATTGAACCCTAGATCTAAGATGCAAAGTGCCCTAAGAACCCTAATTCTAGAGAGAAGAGAGAGCTTCTTTCTCTAGAAAACTGAACTGCATGATGCAAACCTACAACTAATTACTCCCCCTTGACCCATCTTGAATTCTGCATGAAATAGTCTCTGGAATCAGTTGGATTTGGGTCTGGGAAGCTCAGAAATCGTCCCCAGCGTTTTCATTTTAATGAGGTCACGTGCGAGCTGTGACGCGTACGCGTGGGTCACGCGTATGCGTTGTCTGGCATTTTTCTCTCACGCATACGCGTCATGTCACGCGTATGCGTCGCCTGGACGACCTCATCTTCACGCATGCGCATCTGTCACGTGTGCGCGTCGATATATGCACTCCAAATCCTTGTTTTTCCATGAATTCTCCACTTTGCATGCTTTTATCTTTACTTCTTTGATCCATTCCTAGCCTTCTCAACCTGAATTCACTAACAAACACATCAAGACATCTAGTGGAATCAAAGGTGAATTAAAATTACCAATTTAAGGGCCTAAAAAGCATATTTTTACACTTAAGCACAAAATTAGGGAGAATTACAAAACCATGCTATTTCATTGAATAAATGTGAGAAAAGTTGATAAAATCTCCTAAATTAAGCAGAAGATAAACCATAAAATTGGGGTTTATCAAACCTCCACACACTTAAACTAAGCATGTCCTCATGCTAAGCTCAAGAAAGAAACAAAGGGTATCAACATTTATTGAATGCAAACTACCTAAATGCAATCTATCTAAATGCAACTATCTAAATGAATGCAATTACTTTGTCAAAATAAATCAATTCCCAAGAATACATATACAAATACAAGGGCTAAAGCAATAGCAATCAAAGCAAACCCACAATTGAATTGAGTTATTGAAAAGATTTTACAAACTTGCAAGAAAAGATGATCATAGGTGAAAACATGTAATTGAGTAATCGAACCCTCACCGGATGTGTATCCGCTCTAGTCACTCAAGTGTATAGGGTTGATTCACTCAATTCTCCCTTAATCATACTTTTCAAGATTTGTTTTTCATCTAACAATCAACAGTTATTTCATCCATGCATACAAATATCATGAGGACTTCCCTATAGGTTGTAATGGGGCTAGGGTCAAGGTAGGATGCATATGGCTAAGTGGACTAGAATTTGAATCCTTGATTAGCCTAAACTTCCCACCTAACCTATATAGCAACCTATACAATTATAAATAAACCTAACTACCCATTCTTCACTTTTTCACACACTCATGCATTCTCTTTTTGATCACCACACATATGTATTGATTTTTATTGAACTTTACTTTGGGGCATTTTGTCCCCTTCTTATTGTTTTATTATTCTTTCTTTTTCTATTTTTTAATATATATTTTCTTTATTTTGTTTTTCTCATTTTTTTTCAAACTAAAATATATACAAAAGTATCAATGCATATGGTTTAAACATAATTGATACATGAGTATATATCCAATTTTCATGATTTTCAACAAAACTACAAAATACATTTTTATCTCTACCCAATATTCCCAACTCTCCCACAATTAAATAATGAACACTCTCACTAGCCTAAGTTAATCAAAGATCCAAATTAAGGACATTTATTGTTTTTCACTTAAGGCTTGTAATGTGCTAAAATTAAGAACAAATGGGTTTAGCATAGGCTCAAAGTTGGCTAACAATGGAAGATAAAAGGTAGGCTATTTGGGTAAGTGAGCTAATCGAAACGATGGCCTCAATCATATAAGTGCATGTATACACAAAATAATGGATATAAAGAATCAAATAAATCAAAGATTGTAATCATATAAAGAGAATAATACACACAAGAATGAAAATAAGTGGTTATATGATGTAACCGCACAATTAGGCTCAAAATCTCACATGCTTATGTGTTCTTAGCTCAAAAATTATGTTCCACAATGTATAGTTCAAGCAAGTTCTAAATTTTTTTTCAATCAATTGGGGTGCCCTATAGATAAAATCCTTGAAAAGTTTTATTATTTTGACTAAGCTTATTATATATACATATGCAAAACAAGAAAATGCAACTAAAAATCCTAAAAGACCTAAAAAAAATGAAATGCAAAAGTGTTAGGATTAGAAATTTGTCACCCAAAAACGCCGATTGGTCGGACGAACTCCCCACACTTAAAAGTTTGCACCGTCCTCGGTGCACTCGGAGATGAGCATGGGGGTATGGCGACTTTCCGAATTGCCATCTTCAGCTGGTGGGTCAATCGGCTGCTGCATGTTCTTTCTCCCGCTTCCGTTTTTGCTTATGATGACTTATCCTGAAAATAGAAAACAGAATAGTAAGAAACGTAAATGCAAAAGTAAGGAAGCGTAAATTGTTGGAATGAGGTAATAATCACTAGCATAAAGTGAGTGAGTTAGTGTGACATTAATGAAGAATAGGCGTGTGAGTTCTAAGTTGCGCGCAGTTTAGAACTCACACCCTAGTGTTTAAAAGCCATGTCACATTTATGCAAAAGAAGTATGCACGTCACTCATTCTAGTGTGCTTGAGATGCTTCAAAGAAAACTTGTAGGTTAGAACAACCAAACAAGTAGTGAAGAAGCATAAAAGCATTCAAACAACAATCAAGTAATTGTGAAATTGGATAATGCATGTGTATTGATTGATGTGTAAGGAAATTTAGTAAACAAAATGAAATACAGAGCTCACACATAAAACAATGACACATATTGAAGTTGTTGCAACACCTAAGTGACATAGAGGTGAAACACATGGGTGCTATGAAACTTAGGAAAAAGAAGATAGAAGTGGAAATCAATCACATAGTAAGCATGGTCCACGAAGCTTTAAAAGCTCAAAAATATGTCACTAGGTAAGCTTTCGATCCAATTCCACAATTCCAAAATCTCAATGCATGAAATAGGTGATGTAAATAAAGGTCAATCATAAACAAGCATCACAAAAAAAATGCGTTGATAATGTACAATTGCCTAACAATGGATGATGAATGCATGGTGGCTAAAACATGCGATTCAAAAGATTTAGAAAGCTTGAAGGTAATGTCACATGTACTTGGTATTCACAAATGTTAAGTATGAAAAATTCAAAACCAGGTAACAAAAGGTAACCTCAATAAAAGAAGTCCAACAATGAGTATCAAAAACAATTATGCTAAAAATGCATTCAGTTAATAATAAGCAGCAATAGACAGCAAACAAAGTTAATGATCCAACACTTATCATGAAAAATAGAAAATTAAATGGAAATTAAACTAACCAAATGACCAACTAACTAAACTAACTAATGGTTGATGGTGTATGGTAGTGTTGGATAATGGTTGAAGGGTGGAAAGAAAAGGGGAGAAGAAAGAAGAAGGAAAGAAATGGAAAGAAGAGAAAAAAAAAAGGGTGGTGAAACAGGGCAATCCACGCATACACGTCGTGTGACGCGTAAGCGTGGATGGGTGAAATGGGTGTGACGCGTACGCGTGATCCACGCATACGTGTGATGGGTTATTCAGAGAGTCGACACGTACGCGTGGGTGGATTTTGTGCTAAAGGTACAATTCCAGCCAAAACTCGCACAACTCTCTGGAATTTGTATGGGAGGTGAAAATTTTGGATCCACGCGTACGCCTGGGCAAGGCATACGCGTGGATGGTCGAAATTCTTGGTGTCACGCGTACGTGTGAGCGACGCGTACGTGTGGCATGGTGCTCTGTTTTTCAAAATTTTTCCAAGTTCTTGCACCAAACCAAGCATTCCAAACCTCCAAACAGCTACCAAAACACCATAAAACCTTATTTAACATATTAGACTCCCAATTAAACTCAACTAACTAACAAAACATGAAATTAAACTAATTTTTACCAATATTTACAAAATAAAAAGGGAAAGATGTTACCATGGTGGGGTGTCTCCCACCTAGCACTTTTATTTATTGTCCTTAAGTTGGACTTATGGGGAGCTCTCATCAAGGTGGCTTGTGCTTGAATCCATCCTTGAACATTCACCAATGCTTGGACTTCCAATAAGCTACATCATTCAAAGTCAATAGCTCCAAGCTTTGATGGAGTTCTTCACAAACCATGAGCTCCCAAAGTTGATCCTCCTCTTGTAATCTAGGATCCCACACTTTGTTTTCACATCCGTCTTCAAGTTGATCATGGTAATCCTCTTCGGGTGGTAAGTAAGCTGAATTCTCATGAAGGTACCAAACTACCCTCCTAGACCCATATAATTGAGCACTACACCAATCCATGCTCCTCAATTTTGAGCTTCCCACCATAATGAGCCTAGACTTACACCGCCAATCACTAAACATCCTCTTCTTATGCTTAACCACGAAGCGCCCTAAGTTGGCCATCCGTTTCAAGAATACCAAATTCAAGTGGGATAATAAAGCTAAGAGTTAGAAGTTTTACCCACTCAAATGAAGGATTAGATGGTAACTTAGGTAGAGGAGTTCCCAACGGTCTTGATAGAGCATGTTCCACTCCCGTCCATCATCTTCTAGAGGCTTCCACCACTTGGCAAGGTTCTTCAAGCTCTACCTCTTGCCAAGCTTCCTCAAGTTCAAGTGCTTCTTCACCAATGTCCTCTAGCTCTTCTCCATTACTCATGTCATAGATAGGAGGTTTAGTGAAATCTACCTCATCATCAACTCCAAGTCCAATGGGGAGGGATTCCTCAAACTCAAAAGGATCATATGTTGATGCGGAATCATCATAGATAGGGGAACTTGGTGCTTGCCCCACTTCTTCCAATCCTTCAATCACATTGTACCTTGGAGGTTGTGCACTCTCCTCCTTGACAACACTTTCAAACTCCATGGAAGAAGGCTCTTCCACTCTAGATTCCTCTTTGCACTCAACATCTCCTAAGTCTTCAACTACTACTTTCTCTTGTTTAATAATCTCTACCTCCTCCTCTTGTTGCACTCCTTGCCTTAACTCCTCTTCTTCACCTTAAAGCTCCGAATTAACTCCCTCACTAAGCTCCTTGGTTGCTTCTCCACATTCAACGATGGGAGTACCTTGATCGTATAGGCTTAGGCGGGATAAGACCATGTTGCTAACGGCTTCTATCACGATAGCAATCTTAGCTTCTAGCTCCTTAAACTCCTTTTTCGTCTCCTCTTGTTGCCTTAGGATACGAGATCTAAGATCTCTTTGTTCTAGCATGAGGGCATGGAGACCTTCGTCCATTAGGGGCGGTGGTGGAAGAGAGGGTTTATTGTTTGATGGAAGGGTATTGTAGTTGGAAGGTGGTTCATATTGGTGAAAGTCTTGAGGTGGTGTATATGGAATTTGTGGTTCATGGGAGTATTGGTGTTGGAATGGTGGTGGCTCTAGATATGGTTCATATGGTGGTTGGTATGGTGGATATGGGTTAGGGTCATATGAGAATGGTAGTATGAGGCTTGTGAGCATGATTGACAATAATGTTGAGGGTTTGGTTCATAATTGGGTACATCATGGGGTGGATTGTAGCCATGAGAGATTAGAGGAGGGTGTTGCCATAAAGGTTGACTATAAGCATGTGGCTCCTTCCTAAATTGATATCCATTCCCACAATGTGGTTCCTCATTGAAGCTTTTATTTTCCATAACATAATTGTAACCAAACTCATAACCAAAGGGATGAGAATTCATGGTGACAAGAGAAAATAAAAACAAAAGCTAACAAGAAACAAAGAAAGCAAAGTTCTAAAACTAACAACAACTAACAAATAAGAAAAAGACAAACATATTCACAATATATACAATATCCAATAACATAACACCATTGCAATTCTCCGGCAACGGCGCCAAAAATTTGATAATTAGAATTATCGTCGGTCTAGAAATTTCTCTTATAGAAAAGGAATTTCTTCGTTGTAAGCATAGTTCAAAACCAACAAATAACTCTCAATCAAATTTTAAAAGATTTTGGTTGTCACAAGTACAAACCCCAATGAAAATTAACCAAAGTATTCAAACCTGGGGTCGTCTCACAAGGAATTGCAATGAAGTGTTCAATTATTGGTTATGAAGATGCAAGGGGGGGTTTGATTGATAAAAGGGGGAAGAAAATAAATGGCAAGAAAACTAAAGCAAATAATTAAAGAAAGCAAGTAATAAAGAGAGACATTCATGGCAAGGATTAAGAACATAGGCCTTCTATCCTAGTCACTAATAACAATAATTAACAAGAATTTATCCTATTTTGTCATCCCTAACAATGGAAGAAGGTAAAATATTATCTTCACACAAGAGAAAGTCAAATAAGACTAGCTAATCTCAATTCAAAAGTCCTAATTAACTTACTAATTGAATTAACAAAAGATTAGCGTTAATGGAAACAATATTAGCTAACAACTCTAGATCACCAACATAGTTGGGTATTCATCACTCAAGATTGCCTAATTCCTCTTTCCAAGCCAAGAATGCTAAAAAATCTACTCTAACATCCAACCAAGCATTTTGTCAAACACTTGGAAGGCATAAAAAGAAAGCACATTAAATTGCAAGGAAAGATAAATTCTACCACTACCAATCGCAAGAAATTAACAATAGTAACTCAAATCAACAATGGAAGAACATCAAACATCAAATTGCATTAAAGAAAATCCAAATCCAACAAGAGTTCATCAATAAACTAAAAGAGGCATAAAAAGGGAAATTAACAATGCAACTAAGAGAATTAAGATGTAGGAACAAGAAATTACAAGAAAAACTAAAGGAAAACAAGAATTGAACCCTAGATTTAAGATGCAAAGTACCCTAAGAACCCTAATTCTAGAGAGAAGAGGGAGCTTCTCTCTCTAGAAAACTAAACTACATGATGCTAACCTACAACTAATTGCTCCCCCTTGACTCATATTGAATTATGCATGAAATAGTCTCTGGAATCAGTTGGATTTGGGTCTGGGAAGCTCAGAAATCGCCCCTAGTGTTTTCACTTTAATGATGTCACATGCGAGCTGTGACGCGTACGCGTGACCCACGCGTACGCGTCGTCTAGCGTTTTCCTCTCACGTGTACGCATCATATCACACGTACGCGTCGCTTGGACGACCTCATCTTCACGCATGCGCGTCTGTCATGCGTGCGCGTCGATGTATGCACTCCAAATCCTTGTTTTTCCATGAATTCTCCACTTTGCATGCTTTTCTCTTCACTTCTTTGATCCATTCCTAGCCTTCTCAACCTGAATTCACTAACAAACACATCATGGAATATAGTGGAATCAAAGGTGAATTAAAATTACCAATTTAAGGGCCTAAAAAGCATGTTTTTACACTTAAGCACAAAATTAGGGATAATTACAAAACCATGCTATTTAATTGAATAAATGTGAGAAAAGTTGATAAAATCCTCTAAATTAAGCACAAGATAAACCATAAAATTGGGGTTTATCATTAAGTCAATTACAGTTTGCCATGAAATGAATCTTACATGATTAAAATAGTTGGTAAGAAAACTTAATCCAAAAAAGTAAACATCTCCGATACGTTCACTGCTTTCTCTTGTTGATTTCTCACCAAGTCTCTTATTTGCTTTCTTTACTCTTGAATTACTGTTTAATGAGATTTTAAATTATCAAACCAACTTTTTTTCCTGCCTAACTAAGCTTATCATTCGACCATTGTTGCTCAGTCCATCAATCCTCGTGGGATCAACTCTCACTCACCTGAGGTATTACTTGGTACAACCCGGTACACTTGCCGGTTCAGTTGTGCACATTCCAAAATCTGCACCAAGTTTTTGGCGTCATTGCTAGGGATGACTGTGACTGACAACTACCAGTTTTATGATTGCTTAGAATAGGCGTTTGTTAGCTTTTTGTTTTTATTTGTTTTGTTCTTTAAATTTTTGAAATTTAGGCTTTATTTTGTTTAAAATTTTTCTTTAATTTTTTATTTTAAGTTTGGTGTCCCGTTAGTGATTTTTCTTTTTTTTTTTATTTTCGAAAACATTATTATTGTCTATTGTTTAATTTTCGAAAATTGCTAGCTACTTTTTTTTAGTGGTTTTTGAATTTTTCAGTTTAATTGCTTTCCTTGTTTTATTTTATTTCTTTTTACATTGGATATCTCACTGGGAGCTCTCTACACTCTGACGTAGATATTCTCACTTTTTTTTGTTTTCTGTTTGTTTATGAGCAGGAACAGGGATAAAGAACCCCTTCTTGATTTTGGTCCTGAACCTGAGAGGAACTTGATGCGGCGTTTGCAATAAGTTAGAGCTTACAGAGCCGGTGAGAATCTCAGGGATACTTTTGAGAAGGAAGCCATAGATCCCAACAATCACAATAATGTTGTTAATATTAATGGTGGGAATCCAAATGGTAATGAGCAAGCTAGGAGGACGCTGAGCTCTAACACTGCTCCCACTCCTAATTTTTATGGGTGCAGTATTGCTGTACCTCCTATAGGTGCAAACAATTTTGAAAAGAAGCCACAGTTGATCACTCTAGTACAGTAAAACTGTCAGTTTCATGGACTCCCACAGGAGGATCCAAATCTATTCATCCACCAATTTCCTGCAGATTTGTGACACTGTGAAGACTAATGGAGTGAATCCCGAAGTCTATACGCTCATACTCTTCCCATTTGCTATGAGGGATAGAGCAAAGCAGTGGCTGGATAATCAGTCCAAAGAGAGCTTGGATTCTTAGGACAAGGTGGTTGATAAACCCCAATTTTAGGGTTTATCTTGTGTTGAATTTAGTGGATTTTTTCAACTTATCTCACATTTATTTAATGAAATAGTATGATTTTGTGAATTTCTCCTAAATTGCACTTAAGATTGAAAACATGCTTTTTAGACTCTTAATTTGCTAAATTTAATTCACTTTAATTCCATTCGATGCCTTGATGTGTTTGTTAAGTGATTCCAGGCTTAGAAGGCAAAGATTGGATTGAAGAAGTGAAGAAAAAGCATGCAAAGTGGAGAATTCTTGAAAAAAATGAGAATTTGGTGGAATTCATGGCCACGTGTACGCATGCCTCACGCGTACGCGTGAGTGGCGATTTCGTTAGGCCATGCGTACACGTGACATGGCGTGTACACATGGCACTCGGCACGTGACTCACTTAAAGAAAACATGGCTGCTGATTTATGAGCTCATTCAAACCCAAATCCAACTCATTTCTAAAGTATTTGAGACCAAATTCAAGAAGGAACAAGGGGGAGCAATTAAAGTAGCTTAGGAACCATGTTTTAGGCATTTTCTAGGGAGAGAAGCTCCCTCTTCTCTCTAGAATTTAGGGTTTTTAGTTTAATTTCCTCTTAGATTTAGGTTTTAATTCTTGTTTTCATCTAGTTTTTTTTTTTACCTTTCCTTGTTCTATTACCTTAATTTCCTTAGTTTATCTTGTTAATTTCTCATTTGTGTCACTTTTAGTTTCATGAACCTTTGTTACTTTTAATTTCATTTAATGTAATTTGATATTTTTATGTTTATTGGTGTTTAATTGAGTTGTTATTATTAGTTTTTTGCATTTAGTAGTTATAGATTTTATTATCCTTACAATTTAATATGCTTTCATTTTTTATGCCTTACAAGTGTTTGATAAAATGCTTGGTTGGATTTTAAAGTAGATTTTGAGCATTCTTGGCTTGGAAAGAGAAATTAGGTAATCTTGAGTCATTAACACCCAACTTAGATTGGTGATCTAGAGTTGTTATTTAATCTTGTTTTCATTGATACTACTTATAGATTGGGGTTAATTATGCCTAATTGATCTTCTCCCGATATGGAGATAACGTAATAGGCTTAACTCTTGATAATTATGGTGTTATGATTAATGACTAGGATAGAAAACCTTAATTCTCAATTCTTGCCATGAATGCCTCTTTAGTATTTATTATCTTTAGTTGTTTTCTTTATTTTATTGTCATTTAGATTATTGTCTTCTTATCCGCAAACCACCCCTGTGAATCTCATAACCGATAATATACATACCTCACTACAATTCCTTTTAGAGACAATCCAAGATTTAAATACTATCGATTATTATTGGTTTGCATTGTGACAAACAAAATTAAACTCTGATGTGGGTCAATTGTTGGTTTAGAACTATACTTGCAACGAAGCGATCCTTTTGTTGAGGAGAAATTCCAAATCGATATTTGGCACATATCAGTGGTCAATGGATTTCTGACCAAATTCTTCCCACCTCAGACGCTGACTAAACTGAGGGTGGATGTTCAGACTTTCAGGCAGAGAGATTGTGAGACCTTCTATGAAGCTTGAGAAAGATTCAAGCAGATGGTCAGGAAGTGTCCCTGAGATATGTTTTTAGACTGGACCAAGCTGCAGATTTTTTATGATGGTCTCTTTGAAATGGAAAAAATATCTCTGGACAATTCCGCATGAGGTTCTTTGCACATGAAGAAGACACTTGAAGAGGCTAATCAGCTTATTGAGATGGTTGTTAACAACCAATATCTATACTCTTCTGAGAGGAATCCTGTGAAGAAAAGAGTTATGGAGGTGGACACCCTGGATGTCATTCTAGCTCAGAACAAGATCATGTCACAACAAAACAGTATGATTACTCAGCACTTGAGTGGGATGTAAGTCTCAGCTGTTAATACTGAAGATGTATCTTACGACAAGAGTGGTGGCTTCAACCAAGAGGAGAATTATGGTTAATTGGTTATGTTCAAACCACTCCTGAGCAAGTTAATTATATGGACAACTCCTCCAGAAATCCCAATAATGATCCTTATTCGAATACATTCAATCAGGGATGGAGGAATCACCCAACTTTGGGTGGAAAGAGCAACCCCAAAATCCTCAGCCAAATTTCAACAACAACTCTCAAGGCAGTTTCAATCAGAACAAGTTCAATAATTTCAATAACCGCCAATTTCAAGCTTCTTAGCCACAGCAGACATCCACTCACTCTCAGAGTAACTCTGACCTGGCCTTTATAGTTGCTGAGCTCTCCAAGAGTATTTATAGTTTTATGCAGGAGACTAGAGCTTCACTAAGAAACTTGGAGATGCAAGTAGGATAGTTGAGTAAGAGGATACTTGAGAGGCCTCCTAACACTCTCCCCAGTGACACAATAACTAACCCAAGAGAAGAGTGTAAGGCCCTCACAATGGCTAACGAATCCATGATGAAGAAGGAGGTGCAAGTTGCTAAGGGGTCAGAAGAGAAAGATGCTCTAGAAAAGGCTGAAGTTACACTGTCATACGCCCCACCTAGGGCACCTATACTAGAGCCTGAAGTATCACACCTTCAGGAGCTCCAAGAGGAGACCAGGGATAAGCAGTTCTTTCAGTTCTTGGAGGTCTTTAAAAAGTTACAGATCAACATTCCTTTTGCTGAGATTCTGGAGAAAAAGCCTTCCTATGCTGCATTCATGAAATGCTTACTCTTTGAGAAGATGGCTTTAAAAGGAGATGAAACAGTGGTCCTGATCAAGGAATGTAGTGCACTCATTCAGAGCAAGCTGCCAAAGAAGATGCCGAATTTAGGGAGCTTTCAGATTTCTTGTACTATTAAAAATATCATTTTTGACAAAGCCTTTTGTGATATTGGCTCAAGTATCAATCTGATAGCCATGTCTGTGATGAAGAAGCTGCAAATTCAAGAGGCACAGCCTATAAGGATAGCATTGTAGATCGCAGATAAATCTCTGAGGTAGGCACATGAGCTAGCGGAGAATGTCTTAGTTAAGGTTGGAGAGCTTTTCCTCCATGCAGATTTTGTGACACTTGATATGGGAGAGGATGCAAATGACTCCATCATCCTAGGAAGACCATTCCTGGCCACTGGGAGAGCTCTGATTGATGTTGAAAGAGGTGAATTGGTTCTGAGGATGCATGAGGACTACCTAGTATTCAAGGTTTTTAAACCTTCATCACTCTCTAGAGAAGGAGATACTTGCATGCAGAGTTCATTGCTTAAGCCTCCTCCTTTGGTGGGAGCCAATACAATTTCCCTAACATCAAACCTAAATTTGGTGTTGGGTATTCGTCACCCACCAAGGAGGGAGGAGGTCTCAAGAAGAAGGTACCCAAGGACTGGAGGAACAAGAAGATTCCCACTAAAGACTTCTCACCTGGAATGAAAGTGGTGTTCACTAGAAGTCCAGTCGTATCTCATATAGTAAACAGGATCCTATCTCTTGAGCATATTGAGTTAATCCATGAGAGCACAGAAAAGAGATTCACAGTGAGGGATGAGGACCTAAACCCCTATGACTACCCTCCTCCTTAGAGGAGCTGACCGTCAAGCTAGTGACGGTAAAAAAATATTTGTTGGGAGGCAACCCAATTAAGAGTATCCTTTAGTTTTTAATTTTAGTTTGATTGTCATTTAATTTTCATTGTTTTTTCTAGTTTTCTCTGGTTTAATTATGTTTGTGATCATACAAAGGCGTTTAGCGCCAAAAATTGGGCAAGGGGAGCCAGCATTAAACGCCAAGAGGGCGTTTAACGCCCAAAAGAGGAAGCAGGAGCTGGCGTTTAATGCCCATACACTTTTTAACCCATCAAGGGCGCTAAACGCCATCTAGGCATTTAGCGCCACACAACTCGTCCCTAAAAAAAAGCCATTTCTGGCACTAAACACCGAGACTGGTGTTAGCGCCAGGTACGCCAGATTTGATTTTAAAGAAGGCTTTTAACCGTGCCAACGGTAACAACCCCCCACTCCTTTACACTTTGACTATTCAAACACACCTTCTCACCCCCTAGCCACATTCTCACTTAGATTCATCCACCCCGATTTCCAACATCACCTCCCATCAACCTATCAAATCCCATAAATCTTTCAACTCACCCCCACTCCACCCAATCACTATTCATCAATCCCATCAATCTCTCTTCCCCATTAACCACATTCAAATTTTATTTCCCTTCCACCCTTACCCATCTAACCGAACCCTCCCTCACTCCCTATATATACCTAAACTTTTCACTCCCTTCCCCACACCTCCATTCTACTTCACTACATCACTCTCTTTAGATTTTACCATTCCTCCCTTTCCTTTCTTTTCTTTTCTAGCCGTGACTACACCCCCGCCTTCCACATTTCTTCTTTTTCATTATTTCCACTTCACCAACCCTTCCTTCTTCCATTCTTTCACCCCCTTCTTTCTCTTTTACTTTACTCAGAGATGAGCAGATCTTTTAAGTTTGGTGTTGGGCGCTCCGCTCTTTCTTCATTTTTACTATCCATATGGCACCCAAAACTGGTGAATCCTCCTCAAGGAAGAGGAAAGAGAAGGCGCCCGCTTCAGGTTCATATGATTTCACCCAGTTCCTCTCCAAGACCCATGAAGATCACTTTTATGAAGTTGTGAACAAGAAAAAAGTGATCCCCGAGGTCCGTTTTGATTTTCAATCGGAGGAGTGCCCGAAAATCTGGTAGCAGATTCTGAGATGGGGTTGGAAAATTTTGACCAACCCTATGACCGAAGTGGGTGTACTTATAGTCAGGGAGTTCTACGCTAACGCTTGGGTGACTTTCAAACATGCACAAGACGTGAACCCGAACCCGAAGAACTAGCGCATTACGGTCCAAGGGGTGATCATGGAGTTCAGTCCTGAGAGTGTGAGGGAAGCACTGCAGCTACCACCTTCCAAAGAGGACCCTCATTCTTACACTCAGAGGGTCAACACTGACCAGAGACTAGACCATATCCTCATAGACATATGTCTCCCCATAGCTCAGTGGAGGAGGGACGCCAGAGGTCAGCCATACCAGCTGGGTAGGCATGACCTGAGGCTGGTTGCTAGAGGATGGTTGGAGTTCATTCAGGGCTCCAGCATCCCCACAAGAAACCTATCCAAGGTTACAGTAAACCGAGCAGTCATGATCTATTGTATCATGCTCGGCAATGAGGTGGAGGTTCACCGAGGGATTCCTCAGGGTCTGTACCGTATAGCCGCGAAGGCCTCCTCCTCCGCCAGACTGGTCTTCTCTCATCTCATCTTCCGCCTGTGTGAAACAGCTAGAGTTTATATTGATAGAGATACCCCGATTGAGGTTGATAGACCCATCACTAGGAGGGGTATGGAGCATGCTAGAGAACTTAGGGATGCACCACCACAGGAGCCAGTTTCACCTCCTCAGCAGGACCTTCCAGAGATACCTCAGGGATTCTATTTCCCTTTCTGTGACTACTAGAACCAATTGACCACATCTATTGGGAAGCTGACATCTTTTGTGGATCAGCTGAGGATTGAGCATTAGGACCACTCAGCCTTCCTCCATCAGCGAGTGGAGGAGCAACTAAGGTAGAGGCACAACTTAGATGAGCTAAAGCGCCAGACAGGATACCTGGGAGCGAGCAGCAACCACCATGACTGAAGTGGTTGAGTTTCATTATCTATTGCTTTATCTTATTTTGTTTTTCAATATTTTTATCCTATTTCTTATTTTCTATTTAAGCTTTTGCATGATCACTAGTAGTATTTTGTTGCTTTCTAGTTATTTATTTTTATATTTTATGTTTATTTTGAAAGACGTCTCATGTATTGCTCACTGAACTTGAAAAATCAAAAGAAAAAGAAAAGAAGTAGTAAAATGCATGATGCTTGAGTTATATATTATGAGTTTTTCTAGTACTTTGATGTGGTGGCATTATCTTTATTCTGAATGTATGAATAAACAGTGCATATTTAATATTGAAGTTAAGAATATTGGTTCTTGAGGCACAGAAACCTAGAGAACTATTATGGATTCTCTAAAGTAAGTAAGACATTGATCCTGGAAGCAAAACAAACAGCAAAAAAAAAAAAATAAAAAAAAAAAAATTCTAAGACTCTGAGGATCAATGGTTAGGAGGGTCAAAATTGATCAAAAAGCTCAAAAGAGTTGTCTTCCTAACCATATGCTTGTGGGGTAAATGTGTCAAGTAACCCTTGAGACAAAACATTTAAAGTCACGGCTAGGTTCAAGGTGCAAGGCACCAAAGAAAAGAGAATTCAAGTAAATTTTGCTGTGTTCAAGGATTAAATTGGAGTATAAATATCAGATAATTCATAATATGATCCAGATTCTAATTCCGAATGACACTGACATTCTTCTGATTCAAAGGAGAGTGAGATGCCAAAACTGTTCAAAGTTACAATGAATAAATCCCATTTTAAGAATAGACTTGAGCATGACTAAACTCTCACTTCTCATGCAAATTCACATCTTAATTATGCACTTATTTTGGTTGCTTGAGGACAAGCAACAATTCAAGTTTGGTGTTGTGATGCGTGAGAATCTTTCTTATCTTTTCCTAGTGAATTTGCATTCGAATTTGTAAGTTTAATCAAGATTTAACTACTTTTCAGCCATTATGAGTTCTACTTTGAGTTGTGTACAATTCTGTTTATTTCAGGTAGCATTCGGATGGATTTGACGGAGTTTTATAGAAGAAGAGGAAGAAAGTGGATGATGCTGTCAACCCTGACCTCATTGCACTCCAACAGAAATAACTCGAGCTACAGAGGTTCAAATAATGTGGTTCTAACGGCATTGGAAAGCTAACTTTTAGAACTTTCCAATGATATATAACAGTATATACTTTTCTTCTGAAATCACTACCTTGTTGGTGCCAAACTTGGGATTCTCCAAGTTTGGCGCCATGATCACTATAAAGCTCCCTTTTTGTGCTGCCTTAGTGGCGCCAAACTTGGGTTTTCCATTGTTTGGCGCCAAGATGAAGAAAGAGCAACAATTACAAGTGGGTTGAGTGGTGCCAAACTTGGCTCAGCCCAAGTTTGGCGCCAGGTTTAACAAATTGGAGTGGTCCCCACGTCCTTCAAGAGTCAGCTCGAAGATCTTTTATATTTTGATTAAACTTTATTTTATTTACAAATAGGAAAAGATATTATTTAGTTTTAGAAAATAAATTTTACATTAATTAGGATTAGATAAAAAAGAGAAAAGATTTAGCACTTCGGGCTCTCTTCTCTCTTACCTCATTCCGCAATTTACAGTTTTTTAGAATCCTTGTTTTCTCTTTAAACCATGAGCAACTAAAGCCTGGGAGCGAGCAGCAACCACCATGACTGAAGTGGTTGAGTTTCATTATCTATTGCTTTATCTTATTTTGTTTTTCAATATTTTTATCCTATTTCTTATTTTCTATTTAAGCTTTTGCATGATCACTAGTAGTATTTTGTTGCTTTCTAGTTATTTATTTTTATATTTTATGTTTATTTTGAAAGACGTCTCATGTATTGCTCACTGAACTTGAAAAATCAAAAGAAAAAGAAAAGAAGTAGTAAAATGCATGATGCTTGAGTTATATATTATGAGTTTTTCTAGTACTTTGATGTGGTGGCATTATCTTTATTCTGAATGTATGAATAAACAGTGCATATTTAATATTGAAGTTAAGAATATTGGTTCTTGAGGCACAGAAACCTAGAGAACTATTATGGATTCTCTAAAGTAAGTAAGACATTGATCCTGGAAGCAAAACAAACAGCAAAAAAAAAAAAATAAAAAAAAAAAAATTCTAAGACTCTGAGGATCAATGGTTAGGAGGGTCAAAATTGATCAAAAAGCTCAAAAGAGTTGTCTTCCTAACCATATGCTTGTGGTGTAAATGTGTCAAGCAACCCTTGAGACAGAACACTAAGAGTCATGACCAAGTGCAATTACAGAGTATGCCAAAGATTCTGAGCACCTCTATCTGAAAAAAATAAAAAGAAAAATTAGAACTCAAAGAGTTCCCCAATTAAGTGCTTGTGGTGTTGTTGTATCAAGTTAACCTTTAAGACAAAACACTTAGAGTAACAGCTAGGCTCAAGGTGCGATGCACCAAAAAGAAAAGAAAAGAAAAAGCTATGTTCAAGGATCAATTAGAGCCTAAAGAAGAGAATCCATAATATTATCCGAGTTCTAGTGCTGAAAAATATCAATATTTCTGAGCTTCAAAGGATAATGAGATACTGATGAGCGGATATTTTATACGCTTTTTGGGGATAATTTCATATAGTTTTGAGTAGGTTTTAGTTAGTTTTTAGTCTATTTTCATTAGTTTTTAGAAAAAATTCATATTTCTGGACTTTACTATGAGTTGTGTGTTTTTCTATAATTTCAGGAATTTTTCTGGCTGAAATTGAAGGAGCTGAGCAAAAATTTGATTCAGGCTGAAAAAGGACTGCTGATGCTGTTGGATTCTGACCTCCCTGCACTCAAAGTGGATTTTCTGGAGCTACAGAACTCGAAATGGCATTCTTCCAATTGCATTGGAAAGTAGACATCCAGGGCTTTCCAGCAATATATAATAGTCCATACTTTGCATAAGGATAGATGACGTAAACTGGCATTCAACGCCAGTTCTCTGCCCAATTCTGGCGTCCAGCGCCAGAAAAGGATCAAAAGCTGGAGTTGAACGCCCAAACTGGCATAAAAACTGGCGTTCAACTTCACAAATGGCCTCTGCACGTGAATTGCTTAAGTCTCAGCCCAGCACACACCAAGTGGGCCCCAGAAGTGGATCTCTGCATCATCCATCATAGTCTACTCATATTTTGTAACCCTAGGCTACTAGTTTAGTATAAAAACAACTTTTAGAGACTTATTTTGTATCTCATGACATTTTAGATCTAAACTTTGTATTCTTTGACAGCATGAGTCTCTAAACCCCATTGTTGGGGGTGAGGAGCTCTGCTGTGTCTCGATGAATTAATGCAAGTATTTCTGTTTTTCATTTAAACACGCTTGTTCCTATCTAAGATGTTCATTCACGCTTAACTGTGATGGAGGTGATGATATGTGACACTCATCACCTTCCTCAAATCATGAACGTGTGCCTGACAACCACCTCCATTCTATATACGATTGAATGAGTATCTCCTAGATTCCTTAATCAGAATCTCCGTGGTATAAGCTAGAACTGATGGCGGCATTCATGAGAATCCGGAAAGTCTAAACCTTGTCTGTGGTATTCCGAGTAGGATTCAAGGATTGAATGACTGTGACGAGCTTCAAACTCCTGAAGGCTGGGCGTTAGTGCCAGACGCAAAAGGATAGTAAATCCTATTCCAACCGGATCGAGAACCCACCGGTGATTAGCCGTGCTGTGACAGAGCGCGTGAGCGTAGTTTTCACTGGAAGGATGGAAGGTAGCCATTGACAACGGTGATCCACCAACACACAGCCTGCCATAGGAGGACGTGCGTGCGTGAACAAGAAGACAAAGGAAAGCAGAGATTCAGAAGACAAAGCATCTCCAAAACTCCAACACATTCTCCATTACTGCATAACAAGTAACCCTTAATCCATGCTCTATTGTTTATTTGCAATTCAACTGATAAACATAACTGACTTCCTGACTAAGATTTACAAGATAACCATAGATTGCTTCGAACCAACAATCTCCGTGGGATTCGACCCTTACTCATGTGAGGTATTACTTGGACGACCCAGTGCACTTGCTGGTCAGTGGTACGAGTTGTGAAAAGTGTGATTCATAATTCGTGCACCAAGTTTTTGGCGCCGTTGCCGGGGATTGTTCGTGTTTGAGCAACTGACGGATTATTTTGTTGCTTAGATTAGGAAAATTTTTCTTTTTAGTCTAGAGTCTCTTATTAGTGTTCTTGGTTAAAAATATCATTCTTTAAAACAAGTGTTACATTTACTGCCCAACTGGCTAGAGCGTTAGTCTAAGCCCGTGGCAGTTTGGTACACTCTTTTTAAAACCTTTTTCATAAATAATATTTTCTCTATAAAATTTTGTGCCAAACTTTAAGTTTGGTGTTTTCTTGTTGATTTTTCTGTGTTTGTCGAAAATTTATTTTGGTTTTCTAAAAATTTTAAGTTTGGTGTTCTTGAGTTTTCCTTGTGACTTGATCTTAAAATTTTTAAGTTTGGTGTTCCTTGGCGTTTTCTCTCCAAAATTTTCAAAAATAAGGAGCATTAGATCTAAAAATTTTAAATCTTGTGCTATCTTATTGTTTTTCTCTTTCCTCTTAAAAATCAAAAATATCTTTTCTCTCTATTTTAAAAACAATTTTTTGAAATATATTTCTAAAAATTCAGATTTGTATTTCAAAATTTAATTTTTTTCAAAATCATCATATCCTTTTCAAAACTTCCTAACCACTTTCTCTCTCCTCAGTTTTTCGAAAATCTTCACTCAATTTTTATTTATTTTAATTTATTTCATTTTCGAAATAAATATATAAATAAATAAATAAATTGGACTTTCTAACAAAGCAGCTAGTCGAATTTAAAGACAGGTTACAAGAGACAAGGATGGCTAATATACATATGGACGAACAGTTTAAGCAAACAAAGCAGCAGCTGTCAAGGAAAATAGCAGAAGAATGCCAAGCAGTTCAACTAAAAAGTGGGAAAACATTAAATACCCCACCTCAAGGCAGCAAAAAGCTAAGAAATGAGCAAACCACCCAAAATTCACCTGAGGACAGTAAGAGCCCAGAGAAAAATAATTCTGGCGCTAAAACGCCAGAAAATTGGTGGAAGGCTGGCACTGAACGCCCAGACCATGACCAAAACTGGCGTTCAACGCCAGAAACAAAGCAAGACTGGCGTTCAACGCCAGGAATGGGCAAGGATCTGGCGTTGAACGCCCAAAATGGGCAAGATCTGGTGCTGAACGCCCAAAATGGGCACAGTTCTGGCGTTCAGACGCTAGGAGCAGACAAGGAGCTGGCTTCCAGTTTCACTCCAGCTTCTAACTCTGGCACTCAATTGCCAGTGAGGGATCAGACACACACAAATGCTGATAACAACCCCTCTAAAAAGGCTTCTTTAACCACTAAGGTTGAGGAATATAAAGCCAAGATACCTTATCCTCAAAAACTCCGGAAACTAGATTGCAGTAGATCCCCAGGATCAAGAGAAAACAACATTCACATGTCCATCCGGAGTGTTTGCTTATAGAAGGATGCCCTTTGGGCTATGTAATGCGCCTGCAACCTTCCAGAGATGCATGCTCTCTATTTTCTCTGATATGGTGGAAAAATTTCTGGAAGTCTTCATAGATGACTTCTCAGTATATGGAGACTCATTCAGCTCCTGTCTTGATCACCTGAAACTTGTTCTGAAAAGATGCCAAGAGACCAACCTAGTTTTAAACTGGGAAAAGTGTCACTTCATGGTGACTGAAGGAATTGTTCTTGGGCATAAAATCTCAAACAAGGGAATAGAGGTGGATCAAGCAAAAATAGAGGTAATTGAAAAATTACCACCATCCGCCAATGTGAAGGCAATCAGAAGCTTTCTGGGGCATGCAGGATTCTATAGGAGGTTTATAAAGGATTTTTCAAAAATCGCAAAACCTCTAAGCAATCTGCTAGCTGCTGACACGCCATTTGTGTTTGAGACAAAGTGCCTGCAGGCGTTTGAAACGCTGAAAGCTAAGCTGGTCACAGCACCAGTCATTTCTGCACTAGACTGGACATTACCATTTGAGCTTATGTGTGATGCCAGTGATCATGCCATTGGTGCAGTATTGGGACAGAGGCATGGCAAGCTTCTGCATGTCATTTATTATGCCAGTCGCGTTAGGCAACCCAGCCATGGGGCAACAATCCTCTAAGCATCTTGCCCTATTTCTATCTTTATTCTTATTTGTTTATATAGAGTTCATTGGCAACAAGGTAAATAATCATTTACAGAAGACCTCAGCACACAAAACAGAGAAAAAGAGCTCGCTGGCATGAAAACGCCAGTAAAAGTATATTTTGGGCGTTCAACGCCCAAAATGGGCATCCACTGGGCGTTGAACGCCAGTGATGGTAGCAATCTGGGCGTTCAACGCCAGAAAGGGGCACCCACTGGGCGTTGAACGCCAGTAATGGCAGCAACTGGGCGTTGAACGCCCAGGAGAGCAGCATTTGGGCGCTGAACGCCCAGGAGAGCAGCATTTGGGCGCTGAACGCCCAAAACAGGCAGTGTTTGGGCGTTCAAACGCCAGGACAGCAGGGAGGAGCCAAATTCATTTCTTCCACACGTATTTCCATTTTAATTTCAAATTTTATGCTTCAATGCATGATTTTTACATGAACATGTCAAGAACCCTGATTTCTAAAATCCTTAATTTCTAAAAATCCATCTTTCCAAATTCAATCCAACTCTTTTCAAATCTTTTCTGAAAACAAATCTATCTTTTTCACTCTAAAATCTTTTCAACTAATCCATAACTTTTTCAAATCTCCATATTATCTTTTTCAAAATTCAGATTTATCTTTTTCAAAAATCTATCATATCTCTTCAAAATTAAACTATATCTTCTATCTTATCTTTTTCAACTCAATCTTCTTATCTTATCTTTTCCAATTTTTCGAAAACCCACCCCATCCCTTTAAATTTGGGTTCGGCCTCCCTCCTCCTCCATCAACAATTGCACCTAGCTCTCTTTCTACCCCTCTTCTTTCTTTTCTTTTGCTTGAAGACAAGCAAACCTCTAAGTTTGGTGTGTTTATCCGAGATCACTAAGATCATGGCTCCTAAAGGAAAACAACCCACTCCAAGAGGCAAGAAAGAGAGCATTCCAAAACCACTTTGGAATCAAGAGAAGTTCTTATCTAAAGAACATTCAGACCATTATCTTAAAGCAATGGGTCTGAGATCAGTGATCCCGGAAGTTAGATTCGATCTGAAAGAAGATGAATATCCGGAGATCCAGGAGCAAATTCGAATCAGGAACTGGGAAGTCCTAGCTAATCCTGAAATGAAAGTGGGAAGGAACATGGTCCAGGAGTTCTATGCTAATATGTGGTAGACTGACAAGCAAAAACTATCTGGAACTGCCTTCTATGAATTTCGGACCATGGTCAGAGGGAAGATTGTTCATACCACCCCTGACAAGATCAGAGAGATCTTAAAGCTACCTCAACTAAAGGATGATCCAGACTCCTTCAACAGGAGGATGATGAGAGCATACATTGACCTGGATAAGATTCTAGAGGACATATGTATCCCTGGAGCCAGATGGACCACCAACACAAAGGGTGTCCCAAATCAACTCAAGAGAGAGGATCTCAAACCAGTCGCCAGAGGATGGCTGGACTTCATTGGGCGTTCTCTGTTGCCCACTAGCAACCGCTCTGAAGTCACAGTTAAAAGAGAAGTGATGATCCATTGCATCATGATGGGGAAGGAAGTGGAGGTTCATCAGCTGATTTCAACTGAACTCTACAAGATTGCTAACAAAAATTCAAAAGAGGCCAGGTTAGCTTATCCAAGCATAATTTCTCTGCTCTGCAAGGACGCTAGAGTAAGGATGGGAATAACTGAATATATCCTAATTGAAAAGCCAATCACCAAAGCATCAATGGAAAAACAACAAGCACAGGAGGATCCCATCAAGAAGAGAGCACAGGAATTCCTCCCAGAGATCCCTCAAGCTGAATACTGGGAGTATCTTGAGACGTCCGTTACCAAGATACGGGAAGCTATGGAGCAAATAATAAAAGAACAGAAAGAACACAGTCAAATGCTGACCTATATGTTTAAAGAACAAGAGGAGCATGGGCGTGACTTAAGGGAACTGAAGCGCCAAAAGTCTTCTCTTGTAGGACCAAGCACCCCAAGGATCAAAGGACAAGCAACAGTTTAAGTTTGGTGTTGTGATGAGTGGATATTTTATACGCTTTTTGGGGATAATTTCATATAGTTTTGAGTAGGTTTTAGTTAGTTTTTAGTCTATTTTCATTAGTTTTTAGAAAAAATTCATATTTCTGGACTTTACTATGAGTTGTGTATTTTTCTGTAATTTCAGGTATTTTTCTGGCTGAAATTGAAGGAGCTGAGCAAAAATCTGATTCAGGCTGAAAAAGGACTGCTGATGCTGTTGGATTCTGACCTCCCTGCACTCAAAGTGGATTTTCTGGAGCTACAGAACTCGAAATGGCATGCTTCCAATTGTGTTGGAAATTAGACATCCAGGGCTTTCCAGAAATATATAATAGTCCATACTTTGCACAAGGATAGACGACGTAAACTGGCGTTCAACGCCAGTTCTCTGCCCAATTCTGGCGTCCAGCGCCAGAAAAGGATCAAAAGCTGGAGTTGAACGCCCAAACTGGCATAAAAACTGGCGTTCAACTCCACAAATGGCCTCTGCACGTGAATTGCTTAAGTCTCAGCCCAGCACACACCAAGTGGGCCCCAGAAGTGGATCTCTGCATCATCCATCATAGTCTACTCATATTTTGTAACCCTAGGCTACTAGTTTAGTATAAAAACAACTTTTAGAGACTTATTTTGTATCTCATGACATTTTAGATCTAAACTTTGTATTCTTTGATGGCATGAGTCTCTAAACCCCATTGTTGGGGGTGAGGAGCTCTGCTGTGTCTCGATGAATTAATGTAAGTATTTCTGTTTTCCATTTAAACACGCTTGTTCCTATCTAAGATGTTCATTCGCGCTTAACTATGATGGAGGTGATGATCTGTGACACTCATCACCTTCCAATCTCCGTGGGATTCGACCCTTACTCACGTGAGGTATTACTTGGACGACCCAGTGCACTTGCTGGTCAGTGGTACGAGTTGTGAAAAGTGTGATTCATAATTCGTGCACCAGATACCAAACCTATTCAGAATTAGAGTATCTTTAACCCCACTCAGTAATTAGATATGAGCTTAAATGAATACTCAAGTCCTAGGCATTTTCTCTTCTCGGTCCTATAGTGTTTTTAGTTGCTTGAGGATAAAAAAGCAACAGTTTAAGTTTGGTGTTGTGATGTGTGAGCATCTTGTACCCATTTCCCCCTTGTTTTCATTTTTAGTTAGAATTTATTAAGTTTTATTATATTTTAGTGCAAAAATCCTATTTGGATGCTACTTTGAGTTGTTTTAGTATTTTTATGATTTCAGATGAAATTTGGAGCAATTTGGCAGAGTTTTGTGCTAAAAGGAGAAGATTTGAGGCTGCCTCTCTGGGTGCTAAACGCCCAGTTGACGTTTATTGCCAGCAAACCTCAACAAAACAAAACACTTCTGCCTCTTTGGGTACTAAACACCCAACTGGCATTTAGTGCTAGGCAATCCAAGCCAAGCCCACATCAATGAAGCATCTTCAAGTGGATTTCGCTTTTATTAGTTATCTTTTATTTTATTTTTGTAATTTTTATTTACAAACAATATCTTTTAATTTTAGGATTTAATATTTTATTTTAGTTTCAAATCAAATTAGGTTAGATATAAAAGGGAAAAGATTCACTCTTTAAGGGAATCATCGGACTTCCGCACTTTCACACTTTTCAGAACCCTTGTTTTCTTTGTAAGTCACGAGTTATTAAATCTCCTTGGTTAAGGTTAGGAGCTCTGTTTATTTCTATGGATTAATACTATTGCTTTTTCTATTTTAATTAATGTATTGATTCAATTTTAAGGATTACTTTTGTTCTTTATTTTATGAATCTGGGTGAAATGAAAGTATGACCCTTATTCTATATGCGTTCTTGTGATCCTTGGAAGAGGTCTCTCACTTGAACAACAGCTTGAAAGTAAATTTCTCCTAAAGTGCTAATTACTTGAACTAATCGGGATACATGATTTATAATCCTCTTAGCTTTGGGTAATTAGGATTTTTGTGGCGATAAACTAGATTTGAACTTAACCATCTAATCGAAATCAAGTGACCAAGACATTGGCGGTTGATGAAGGTTAGAGGAGACTAAATTACTAAGACATTAGGCTTTAGTCAATTACAGTTTACCATGAAATGAATCTTGCATGATTAAAATAGTTGGTAAGAAAACTTAATCTGGAATAGTAAACATCTCTGATACCTTAACTACTTTCTCTTATTGATTTCTTATCAAGTCTCTTATTTTCTTTCTTTACTCTTGAATTACTGTTTAATGCGATTTCAAATCACCAAACCAACTTTTCTGCCTTCCTAACTAAGCCTATCATTCGACCATTATTGCTCAGTCCATCAATCCTCATGAGATTGACCCTCACTCACCTGAGGTATTACTTGGTATGACCCGGTGCACTTGCCGATTCAGTTGTGGACATTCCAAAATCCTCACCAATCTCCAAAGTCATGGCTTAATCATAAGCTCATGACAAAGAAGTTACTCTCGGCTTAGAGCATGTTATCAATTATTGTGTGGGGTCGGAGTCTTACTTGAAAATGGAAATGGCATAGTCTTAGAACAATCTCTACACCTCTCCTTCAAGGCGAGCAACAATCAAACAGAATATGAAGCTCTAATTGCAGGCCTCAGGCTTGCAGTTGAATTAAAAATTTTGGACTTAAAGGTGTACTGTGACTCTTTGCTGGTCGTCTAACAGGTAAATGATTTCTTTCAAGTGAAGGACACTCTATTGGCAAAATATTTGGATGTTGTCAAAAAAGATTATTTCTAACTTTTCAAAAATTGAGGTTCTTCATATACCTTGTGAACACAACAGCCGAGCAAATATCTTATCTAAGCTCGGCAGCACACAAGCACCAACTTCTACATTATATTAATCCGTGCTGCATGTGCCGAGCATAAAACTAACTGAAATTCTAAGTGCTACACAGGAAGAAGATTGGCGTATACCCTACATAGAATTTCTCAAGACTGGAGTAATTCGAGACAAAATTACTAACGCTCGGCGATTTCGTCGGCAGGCATCTTTCTTTACCATATATAACAATCCTCTATATAGACGAGGTTTTTCTCGTCCACTTCTTAAGTGTCTGTCCAGGTCGGAGGCCGAACTTGCGCTTGCCGAAGCACATGATGGTATATGTGGCACTCATGTTGGAGCACGAAATTTGTCATCCAAAATACTACGCGCTGGCTTCTTTTGGATAACTTTGCAACAAGATTGTAACAACAAAGTCAAATATTGTGACAATTGCTAGAAGCACAGTCCCATCACACACCTTCCGGCCGAGGACCTTCATAGCTCTGAGTTAAGTTGGCCTTTCAATCAATGGGGCTCGATATCCTCGGCCCATTCCCTTTAGCAAAGGGACAGGTAAAATTTTTAATAGTTTCCATTGACTACTTTTCAAAATGGATAGAGGCCCAACTCTTTGCCAAAATAACATCGGAACAAATAATATCCTTTCTATGGGAGAACATTATCTGCAGATTCGGCATATCTCGGCACATTTTCACTAATAATGGTCGCCAGTTCGCTGATCACAAGTTCACCTCTTTTTTGCAGAATCTCAAAATCAAGCATTACTTCTCATCGGTAGAACATCCACAAACAAACGGCTTAGCAGAAGCCGCCAACAAAGTCATCTTACATGCTCTGCGAAAGAAGCTTGATGATGCAAAAGGACTGTGGGCCGAATTAATCCCTAAAGTGGCCTGGGGATATTACACCACAATCCACTCCACAATAAAAGAAACACCCTTTCAGTTGGTATACGGATCCGAAGCTATGATACCCTTAGAAGTATCTCAATCCTCAATCAGAACTCAAATAGAAGACCAACACGAAGCTCGGCAAATAGACCTTGAAACAATTGAAGAAATCAGGGATATCACTACTCTCCGGCACCGAGCAGCACAACAGATCATAGCTCGGTGCCACAACGCCAAGGTTCACCCCCGATCATTTCAAAAACACGACTTGGTTCTTCGGAAAACCGAGTAAGCAAGGAATTCACCTTCATATGGAAAGCTTGCCGCAAACTGGGAAGGCCCTTTTCGAGTTATTGAAGTACTCAAAAATGGAGCTTATCGACTACAATCTCTAGATGGTACAAATTTACCCAATACTTGGAATGTTTCCTCTTTAAAGCATTATTACAGTTAAAAGACAGGGTTAGGCTTGTACTCTTTTTCCTGCTCACAAGATTTTTTCCAAAACGAATTTTGCTTGGAGAGGTTTTAACGAGGCATGCCTACCTGCACCTTTGGAATAAATGCACCACTATTTCGTGGTATATTTTGTACTTAATTATGTGGATTTTATCCACTAAACTCACACTTATTCATATAATTCGCATGTTTTACATTTTCTTTCCTAATTTTGTGCTATGATTGAAAACATACTTCTTTGGCCTTAAATTTGCTAATTTTAATCCTCTCTTATTACCATTCGATGCTTTGATATGTGTGTTAAGTGATTTCAGGGTTTATAGGACAGGAATGGCTTAAAGGATGGAAAGGAAGCATGCAAAAGTGGAACGAATACAAGAAATTGAAGAAATTGTTAAGCTATCAACCCTGACCTCTTCGTACTAAATCGATCATAACTTGAGCTACAGAGGTCTGAATGAGGCGGTTCTAGTTGCGTTGGAAAGCTAACATCTGGAGTTTCGAAATGATATGAAATTTGCCATAGTTGCCATGCAGTTAGGCAATGCGCACGTGTAGAACACGCGTACGCGTGACAGAGCCACGTGCTGGACGTATCAGAAATCGCTGGGGGCGATTTCTGGGTTGCTTTTGGCCCAGTTTCAAGCTCGAAAAACACATATTAGAAGCAGCAGAGTGGGGAAATCACATTCAATCATTCACACAACATTCATTCAAAATAATTTTAGGTTTTAGATGTAGTTTTCTAGAGAGAGAGGCTCTCTCTTTTCTCTCTCTAGGTTTTAGGGTTTTTAACTTTAATTCTTCTCAATTTCAGATTTCTATCTTAGTTTAATTTAGTTTTTCTTCTACTTTTAATTGTTCTAGCATTCTAGTTTTTTTATTTCCCTTATTGATTACTTTATGTTGCCATTTGGTTTATGAATTCTCATGTTTGATTTGATTTTCCATTTAATACAATTTGAGGTATTTCACATTTATGATTGCTTTCTTTAATTTATGTTATTGATGCTTTCAATTGGTTGTTTGGATTTTATTATCTCTTATTACTTTCCTATGCTTTTATGTTATGCCTCCCAAGTGTTTGATAAAATGCTTGGTTGGATTTTAGTATAGATTTCTCTCCTTTTGGCTTTGGTTGAGTAATTGGAGACTCTTGAGTTATCAAACTCCTTTGTTGATTGATAATTGAAAGTTGCTAGTTGATTTGGATCTCTCTAAAGCTAGTCTTTCCTTAGGAGTTGACTAGGACTTGAGGAATCAAATTGATTCATCCACTTGACTTTCCTTCATAGTTAGAGGTTAACTAAGTGGGAGCAATGGACAATTGATGTCACAATTGATAAGGATAGCTAGGATAGGACTTCTAATTCTCATAACTTGCCAAGAGCTTTATTAGCTATTAGTTTAATTCTTGCAATTTACTTTTCTTGTTCCTTATTCAAAACCCCAAAAAGATAAAATCCCATAACCAATTATAAGTACACTTCCATGCAATTCCTTGAGAGACGACCCGATGTTTGAATATTTCGGCTATTATTTTTAGGGGTTTGTTACTTGTGACAACCAAAATATTTGCATGAAAGGATTATTTGTTGGTTTAGAAACTATACTTGTAACGAGAATTTATTGTGAAATTCTTTACTAGAAAAAATCCGTTCGTCAAAATGGCGCCGTTGCCGGGGAAGTTGCAAACATGTGCCTTATTATTGGTTATTGTGAATAATTTTGCTTTTTCATTTCTTTGTTAGTATTTCTAATTTTAGGAGTTTATTTTCATTAATTCTTATTAGTTTTTGTTTTTACTTTCCTTTGTTGCTATGAATTCTCACTTATTTGGCTACGAGTTTAGTTCAAATTATGTTGTAGGGAATGGAAGCTATAATGAGAACATGCATCGAGGTTGAAACAATCAAAGATGGGAGGAGCCACAAGGATTTGATCAACCCTCTTGGCAACAACCTCCTCCAATGTGCCACGGGCAACAACCGTTCTACGATGCATCCCAAGACCATGGTTATGGTGGACCTTTTCGTGACAACCAACCTCCACCAAATTACTATGAGCAAGGGCCATTCGAAGATGCATATCAATCTAATAGCTATGGTGGACCCCTTTGTAGTTACCAACAAGCCCCACCATATGCTTATGAACCACCTCCTCAACATAGCTTCGAACCACCATACTCACAAGCCATGTACAACCATTCACCTCCATATGACTGATAAACCCATATTTTATTATATATTTTGTGCTCAATTTAAGTGATTTATTCAGTCCTTCACCCACTTATTCATGTGAAATTGAATGGTTTTACTTTCCCTTCCTTATTATGTGATATATGTGAAAAACATGTTTCCTATGCTTTAAAAATATTTATTTTAATTACCCTTTATTACCATCCGATGCCGTGATTTGTGTGTTAAGTATTTTCAGATCTCCTAAGGCAGGAATGATTTAAAGGATGAAAAGAAAACATACAAAAATGGAAGGAAAGCACAAAATGGAGTTTTTGAAGAAACTGGCAGCGACGCGAACGCATGGACGACGTGGCCGCATGCCTAGCGCGAAAAGGCAGTGACACGAACGCATGACTGACGCAGACGCGTGCCTTGAGCAGAACACAAATGATGCGTACGCGTGACCGAAGCGAACGCGTGACCCACGCGGACGCGTGACAGACGCCATGCACCAGAAACTGCAGAAAACGCTCCCAGCGATTTTTGAAACCCTTTTTGGCCCAGATCTAAGTCCAGAAACACAGATTAGTGGTTATAAAGTGGGGGAATGCATCCATTCATAAGAAGGTCCATCATTATTCACTTTTCATAATTTAGATGTAGTTTTTAGAGAGAGAGGTTCTCTCCTCTCTCTTAGGTTTTAGGATTAGGATTCCTCTTAAAGGATTTAGGATTTCAACTCTTCATCAGGTTTAATATTTATTTTACTTTATATTTCTCTTTTACTTTCAGATACTTTAATGCTCTCATTTAATTACTTATGTTTCCGATTTGGCTTATGAACTCTTTATATTTTTGGATTAATTTCCTTTTATTAAAATTGAGGTATTTCAAATTTATGATTCTTATTTAGCTTTTTTATGTTCTTGGCTTTTAATTGATTAACTGGAGGCTCTTGAGTTATTAAAATTATCGTGATTGTTAATTAATTTCTCTAATTGACTGGAATTCCACTAACTCTAGTCTTTCCTTAGGAGTTGGCTAGGACTTGGGAATCTAACTAATTAGTTCACTTGACTTACCCTTGCTTTCGTAAAGGTTAACTAAGTGGGATTAAACTCAATTCTCATAAGAGTAACTAGGATAGGACTTCCGAATTTTCATACCTTGCCAAGAGTTTATTTTATAGTTATTTATTCATTTTACTTGTCATTTAAATTACTTGTTCCTTACTTTCAAAACCCCCAATCTACAAGACTCATAACCATTAATAAGAACACCTCCCTGCAGTTCCTTGAGAAGACGACCCGAGGTTAAATACTTCGGTTTATAAATTTTATTGGGTTTGTTACTTGTGACAACCAAAACGTTTGTATGAAAGGACTTTTGTTGGTTTAGAAGCTATACTTGCAACGAGGATTTATCTGCGAATTTATAGACCACGCAAAAGTTCTCTCTTCAAAAAAATGGCACCGTTGCCAGGGAATTGCAAACGTGTGCCTTGTTGTTGGTTATTGTAAATATTTTTTTTCTTTTACTTGTTTATTTGTTTTTGTTTTTCCCTTTTATTTCTATTAGCTACTATGAACTCTCACCCCTCTCACTTTGAGTTTGGTTCTAAATCTGTTGAAAGGAGTGGAAGCTATAACAGGAATATGCATCAAGGTCTAAGCAATCAAAGATGGATGGAGCCAAGAGGCCCTGATCAACCCTTTAGGCAACAACATCCTCCAAGATATCATGGGCAAGGACCACTCTACAATGCATACCAAGCTGATAGATATGGTGGACCCCCTTGTAATTACCAACAAGCCCCACCCTGTGCTTATAGATCATCCTCTCAACGTAGCTTTAAACCACTGCACTCACAAGTTCCTTTTTACCATTCACCACCGTATGACACTTATCCACCACAATTCCAATCCAATCACTCCCAAGAACCACCACATTCTTATTTTGAACCCTCTTCCCCAACCAATGAACCCTCATACCCACGCCAACCTCCAATGAATGACAAACTTTGTGTTCTTCTTCAAGGGCAAGCGAAGATGCAAAGGGGCATACTGGAACTCACTATTGCCTTAACTGAGGTAATAAATATAATAGCTTCCCGACATCTGAGCACTCAAAGTACTCCCATGGCTACATGTGGAGAATCAAAAGAAGAGCGTAGCATGAAGGAGACACTAGAAACTTCGGTGGACAATGAGGAGCATGGCTTTGTATTAGAACAAGTGGAGGAAGCCATAATAGTTATAAAAGAAGAAGTGGTTGAAGATTTAGGAGACGCTGAACCTCCATGGGAATCGAGAACTGTAAAAGATTCCGCCGAGAAGCTTGGAATGGATGCCAAGGAGGATAGTGCACAACCTCAAAGCATATACCTTGTAAAAAATTGGACGGAACAGACCAAGAAATTGATTCCATAGGCAGTGATGACCATGAATCAAGCTCTCCTAGTCATGAACTTACATCTGCAACTGAACTCCCTGAGCCTGAAGAAACTCATCCAAGTGAATATGAAGATGATGTCGAGGTAGATTTCTCTCAACCTCCAGCTTATGACTTGAGTGACGAGGAAGACATAGAAGACTTTGATCAGGATGCAGTTGCAGTTGAAAAATTTTGCAAAGAAGTGGAGGAGTTCACTGAAGAATACAAGGGAGTAGAGCTTAAAGAACCACTGGAAACACCTATCCCAAGGCCATTACCACCTAATACAAGCTTCAAGTGAATATAATCCTTAACCTTTATCTTTACTTTTTCACTTGAATATGGTTTGCTTGAAACAGATGGCCAGCTTAGAGGTCTCTGCGGCTTTAAGAGTAAGAGGGAAATGGCTCGTGCTCAGAGCTGGTGTGCAAGATTCAATAAGGTTCCATGCTTCAATTCGAAGTGCACGGATTGGTATCAAGTTCAATTGAATGGGTCTCAAAAGGCGTTGGTCATCTTGGTGAGAATACAATTTCTAAACCGCCCGGATGGAAGAATATAGGTCAAGACAAAGACATATTTAAAAGCAAAGTTTGGGATCCTGGAATCTATTCTGACATTCGTCACCCTGGGAGCCTGAGAATCTGTTTGAAGCTGCTCAAAAGCTTTACATTCCTAGTTTGGGACCCAGGAGGCTGTTGGCATTCCAAACATTGGTGGAGATTTTTGGATGAATTTAAGCATAAGCCACCATAACAGGAAGCTCATCCAATGTCCAACTTAAGGACTTTAACTAAAAGTGCTAGGTGGGAGACAACCCATCATGGTATGGTCATTTCTTTCTCAATTTTATTTCGTGTTATTTGTTTTTATATTATATTATTTTCATTGAACCTGGATATTATCCGTAGCATTTACATTAGCATTGCATACTGCATAATTGCATAAAAAAAATGCACGTGATGCGTAAGCGTCGCTGACGCGTCCGCATCACAAAGTGCATTAGGAAGAAAAGGAAAGCGAACAGAAAGTCACACGAAAGCGTGGCTGGAGGCATGCCTTTGGCACAAATAGTTCCACGCGACCGCGTCGCTAACGCGTTCGCGTCAGTTGCGAAAAATACCTCCCACGCGTCCGCATCACTCACGCGAACGCGTGATCTGGAAATCGGCGTAAAAATCCAACGCCCAGAAATCTGGGCTGGAATCGTGCGGCAAGTGTGCGTTTAGCACAAAACAGCCCACGCGTTCGCGTCCCTGACGCGAACGCGTCACTTGCAAAACACTCATCCCATGCGAAAGCGTGAGCGATGCGTCCGCGTCGCACGGATATTATGGCCCCCTAAATGGAGACAGAGAGTTGCGCTGAAATGACGCTGGAAGTGTGCGTCTAGCACAAATTTCAGCGACGCGGTCGCGTGCCTCACGCGTCCGCGTCATTCATCTTTTACCCATTCCACGCGCTCGCGTCAATCACGCGACCGCGTCAATCACGCGACCGCGTCAATCCCATTTCACCCTAGCCACGCGATCGTGTGCCCCACACGTTCGCGTGGATTTGAATCCACTAACCCCAAGTCACGCGAACCCTAACCCCATCGCGCCCCCATACCCCCCCTTCTCCTCCCCTTCTCTGCAACTCCCTCCTCTGCAGCCATCACCACCGCCGACCACCTCCGACCGCCCAATTTCTCTATCACTTGTAGTTATTTGTTTATTTTTCAGATTATGTTCGAATTAAGCTAGTTAGAGATGCATGTTTGTAGTGGATTCTAGGTGGTTAGGTAGCTAGGATGTGGTTAGTGGATTTAGGCCTGATAAATTGCACCATTCTTGCTACTTGTTTTATCTATTTCGCAATTCTGATTTTGCTGTGATGATCATATTATTCATATATTGTTCTTCCATGTTTCTTGCTGCTGTTATATTGCTTTTTCATGTTCATATTATCTGTATCTATTTGCAGCTTTATTTTAATTTATATGAACTATTTTTTTTCATGCTGTTTATTTCCGGGATCATCCAATTTTAGCCAGAATGCTGCCCAATTTTCTGCAAAATATTTTCATGTACTGAGTTTGGTAATTTACTATTTTGACTTACTTGGCTACAACCAAACCAATTCATGCCTGTCCGGGCTAGCATTCTTATTCCTTTTGATCCCCTAGTTAATAACTTGCACTATTGATGGTTTCATGTTAGTTTTGCAACTTTTCTATCCTTCTGAATTATCATCAATACACTGAAATTTTTGCTTGAATATGAGTTGATTAATTTTTAATTTGTGAATTTCTTGTTACCTAGGAAACATTTATCATGCCACTTACTTTAACTTTCTTTCTCCTAACTCACTGCTTTCTCCTTTCTAACCTCTTTTTCCCTCTTAACCACTTTTAACTTTCTAACTTCTCCCTTTGCTTTTTAACTAACTCCTTTAACTTTCTAACTCAGGGCTTGATCATTGTTCTTCCTATTTAACTTGAATTCCACCTTTCCTATATTTTGGATTGTGATTTTTCATCTCAGATTTTTACCTCAAATACAGTCCAAAATATACATATACTTAACTCATTTCATAATTCTACTGCTCTTTTGCCACTATGTGCTTATATTGTTATTATTCTATTTGCCTACTTATTTTCCTACTTTGTTCTTTAATTATATCCTGGAATTTCTACTTTTCAGGATGTCTGACCCTCAGCGCAAAGGAAAAGGCAAGGCAACCACTGGCAAAAGAAAAAGAGGCGAATCCTCTATGTCCATCCTCGACATTATGCATGATGACTCCTGGCAGGAGAAGCACTTTACCCCACAGGAGAAGGCTGACCAGCTCCTCACTGCCAATGATCCAGTTAAATTTGCAAACAGATACTGTGAGCTGAAGTATCCAGTGTTTGCCACCTCCAGGAACCTGTACCTGGAGAGAACTCTGAAAATTCCAGAAGAACTACAATAGTACACCTCCGAACAGATAAAACAGAGAGGCTGGTTCTTCTTGGAGAGAAACTTGACAGAGGTTAATGCTTCCTGGGTCAGAGAGTTTTACTGCAACTATTTTAAGACTACCCTGGATGCAGTGCACCTCAGAGGAAACAGATTTTGGTCACTGAGGAAGCCATTGAGGACATCCTCCACCTTCAGCCTAAATCAGATCAGCCTAATGGTTACCAAAAGGCTGAAGAGGACATGCACTTTATGAGATTTGACTGGGATGCTGTCAAGCAGAGGATAGCCCTTGATCCTACTGTCCCATGGGTCATGGGAAAGAACACAGCAATGCCTAAGGGAATCAAGCTGATGTATCTGAATGATGAGGCTCGGCTCTGGCACCAGATCCTGAGCAACTTTGTTATGCCGAGCACTCATGAGACGGAGCTGCCTGCTGCTATGATCACCCTCATCTGGTGTGTGATGGAGGGTAAGGACCTGTATATGCCACGTTTCATCCGATATTATATGGCCAGGGCCCATGTCAGAGGCACTCTCCCTTTCCCTTATCTGGTCACCCAGCTAGGCCGTCGAGCTGACGTGCCTTGGGAGCTGGCTGATGCGAAGCTGACTGCTGCAGACTGCAAGAAGATAATTCCTCACAGCAGGAAGTTTCAGGCTTTAGGCTACAGACCTCCATTCCTCACCGCTTCTGGTGAGGCAGCCACATCTTCAGCTGCCCCTTCTGCCTCCACTGCTGCACCAGCCTCATCCACTACACCACCACCTGCTCCTGAGCCCATTTATCATTTGGTGCATCGACTCTTCGCCCGCCTAGATCGTATGGAGTGTCGCAACAAGCAGCGCTATGAGCACCTTAAGTTGATGATCCGATCCAGCAGCGACATCCCCTCCGAGCCTGACACCCCTTCTAATACATATGAGGCGGAGGCGAGCGATCATGAGGAGGAGACACATGCCCAGGCTGAGCAGGCAGGACCAGAGCAGGCTGCGCCACAGCATAAGGAGCCACACCAGATTCAGGCCGTAGACCCAGAGATTCCTCTACAGTCAGCACCTCCATTGCAGCAGACAGACCCTCCTACACTTATCCAGTCTGTAGATCTTCCGGCCACCACAGAGACTCCAGTAGCCCATCCTTCCGGTGATGACACTTCTTCACACCCAGCTTGAGTGAGCATCGAGGACGATGCTATATTTTAAGTGTGGGGAGGTCGCCATCCTTGGCTTATCTTTTTGGTGAACCACTACAGACTATTTTTTTTTATCTCATTTTGTTTATTTTTCTGTATTTTTTTTATTTTTATTTTCTTCAGTACTTGCACATTGTTCTTTTGCTATATTTTTACTTTATTTCCGCATTTTGCATTTTAGTTTATACCTTAGACATTTAGTTTAGTTTGCAATTCTAAACTTATTAGTATAGAATATGTGGATTAATTAGTATAGTTTACCCTTTTAGCATATGATAGTTTGGTTTAATTGAAAATAAAAGGAGTAAACCAGAAACACCTTGTATATATAGCATAACATGTTAGTTAGTTAACAACATTACATCAAGGAGAAACACTAAGATTTTAAGGGCCACCCTAAGATTTACATTGAGAATAATGGGAACTCTTAATTTTTACTTGCATGACTTGTATAACTGATATATGCTTTTTGAGCTGGAGAACACACAGCCTGTGAGTTTTGAGCTTAATTGTATGGTTACATTCAAACCATAATTTTCATTCCTGTGTGTTTTACCCTTCTTTTTCATTCTGATGTTCTTTACTTTGTTTTAATCTATATGTCTAATATAGAATATAGATACATACCAAGAGATGATTGAGGCCATCATTAACTTTTTTCTCACTTATCCCAAATTAGCCTACCTTTTACATCACCCTTGTTAGCCCCCTTGAGCTTTTTAATCCCCTCTTGTTCTATAAACCACATTACTAGCCTTAAGCAGAAAAACAAAATAAAAATCCCAAGTTAAATCCTTGGTTAGCTTAAGATAGATATTGTGTACAATTTAAGAGTAGGTAATTTTATGGGAACATGGGATGATAGAAACAAAGTAGGAATTTAAAAAGAATAAGTTGTTTCAAAAACAAAATTTGGGAAGCATGCTCATGTGAAATCAAAACAATTGAATTACCATGTGCATTGATTGTTAATTGTCTTGCAAGTTTGTGAAATATTTTTACCCATCTCAATTGTAAAAGTGCTTTAACATTATCTAAGGTTTGGCTATGCATATATGATTCCTTGAGGATATGAATTAATTTAACTACATGTAAGTTTTATATACAAGTGAATAATAACTAGAATTGCATGATTCATTTAGGTAGTTGCATTTAGAATAGATTGCATTACATGAAATTCCACCACTTTACCTTACTCTTTATCTTGGATTTAGCACGAGGACATGCTATTGTTTAAGTGTGGGGAGGTTGATAAACCCATATTTTATGATATATTTTGTGCTCAATTTAAGTGATTTATTCAATCCTTCACCCACTTATTCATGTGAAATTGCATGGTTTTACTTTTTCTTCCTTATTATGTGATATATATGAGAAACATGTTTCCTATGCTTTAAAAATATTTATTTTAATTACCCTTTATTACCATTCGATGCCGTGATTTGTGTGTTAAGTATTTTCAGATCTCCTAAGGCAGGAATGATTTAAAGGATGGAAAGGAAACATACAAAAATGGAAGGAAAGCACAAAATGGAGTTTTTGAAGAAACTGGCAGCGACGCGAACGCATGGACGACGCGGCCGCATGCCTAGCGCGAAAAGGCAGTGACGCAAACGCGTGACTGATGCGGACATGTGCCTTGAGTAGAACACAAATGACGCGTACGCGTGATAAGAAAATCTCCAGATGACGCGACCGCGTGACCCACGCGGATGCGTGACAGACGCTACACACCAGAAACTGCAGAAAATGCTCCCAGCGATTTTTTAAACCCTTTTTGGCCCAGATCCAAGTCCAGAAAGCACAGATTAGAGGTTATAAAGTGGGGGAATACATCCATTCATAAGGAGGTCCATCATTATTCACTTTTCATAATTTAGATGTAGTTTTTAGAGAGAGAGAGGTTCTCTCCTCTCTCTTAGGTTTTAGGATTAGGATTCCTCTTAAAGGATTTAGGATTTCAACTCTTCATCAGGTTCAATATTTCTTTTACTTTATATTTCTCTTTTACTTTCAGATACTTTAATGCTCTCATTTAATTACTTATGTTGCTAATTTGGCTTATGAACTCTTTATATTTTTGGATTAATTTCCTTTTATTAAAATTGAGATATTTCAGATTTATGATTCTTATTTAGCTTTTTTATGTTCTTGGCTTTTAATTTATTAATTAGAGACTCTTGAGTTATTAAACTTATCGTGATTGTTAATTAATTTCTCTAATTGACTGGAATTCCACTAACTCTAGTCTTTCCTTAGGAGTTGGCTAGGACTTGGGAATCTAACTAATTAGTTCACTTGACTTACCCTTGCTTTCGTAAAGGTTAACTAAGTGGGATTAAACTCAATTCTCATAAGAGTAACTAGGATAGGACTTCCGAATTTTCATACCTTGCTAAGAGTTTATTTTATAGTTATTTATTCATTTTACTTGTCATTTAAATTACTTGTTCCTTACTTTCAAAACCCCCAATCTACAAGACTCATAACCATTAATAAGAACACCTCCCTGCAGTTCCTTGAGAAGACGACCCGAGGTTAAATAATTCAGTTTATAAATTTTATTGGGTTTGTTACTTGTGACAACCAAAACATTTGTATGAAAGGACTTTTGTTGGTTTAGAAGCTATACTTGCAACGAGGATTTATCTGCGAATTTCTAGACCACGCAAAAGTTCTCTCTTTAATGACCCCAACCCTTATCCACCACACCAACCACCATACGAACCATATGAACTATACCCAGAACCACCACCTCAATATTCACCATCTCCATACCCTTACCAAGAAGAACCACTTTCCTATTATGAACCCTTTCTCCAAAATAATGAACCCTCCTAGCCACCCCAACCTCCACTGGATGACAACACCCTTAATGTTATTTGCCAAGGGCAAATAGAGCTTCAAACCACACTTACCTCTACTTTTACTGGTCTAACCTCTACTATCCAAGCTTTTATATCCCGCATGGATCAATCCTCTACCTCGAATACTCAACCCTTAAGCTCTAGTACACCACCACCCTTTATGGAAGAACATCCATATCCATCAATCCAAGAGCCACATGAGCCCAATTATGCTATTGACATGGAATAAGAGAGAAGGGATCGTCTAAGAGACTTAATGGATCGGACTCATGCATCTATACTTCAAAAGAAGCAAGAGGAGACCCAAAAGGTGGAGGTAGTAGAGACCCATAAAGAAAGTTGTCAAGAAGCGGAAGACATCAAGGAGGAGTTCGATTTTGTATTAGAGTAAGTGGAGAAAGCCAAAATTATTGAAGAAGATGAAGTGGTTGAAGACTTAGGAGATGCAGAACCTCCATAGGAACCTCCGGTCATAGAACCTCCCTCCAAGAAGCTTGAAATTGATGTTGAGGAGGGTGTACAACCTGCAAGGCATGTCATGGTTAAAGACTGGGGGAGGCTGATCATGAGATGGGTTCAACAATTAATGAGTTTTTACCTACAATTGAACCCTCTTCTATTGAACTAGAGGAAGAGGTTAATGTTGCAGAAGCTTGTCAAGAGGTAGAGATCATTAAAGAGAAGGCCAAGGGAGTGAAGCATACATTGGCAAGGTCGCCACTGAAGATACCTTCCCTCAAGCCATTACCATCCAACACAACATTCAAGTGGGTAAAATTCTTATCCTTAACATTTGCTCTCCCACTTGAGTATTGTTTGCTTGAAACGAATGGACAACTTAGAGCTATCTGTAGTTTTAAGAGTAAAAGGGAGATGGTTAGCGGTTGGCAACACCATCCTAGGCTAGTTATGGTTGGAAGCTCAAGGCCTAATTTCAAGGGTTGGTACAATTCTCAATTGATCGGGTCCAGGAGGAAGTTTGGGTGCTTAAATGAGAATTCCAAGGCTAAACCATCCGGATGGAATCATGATGATCAACTTAAAGACGGGTGTAGAAACAAGATTTAGGATCCTGGCATACAAGAGGGTCAACATTGGGAGCTCAAAGCTTGTGGAGAACTTAATCAAGGCTTGGCGAATTTATTTGGAGATGTTAAATCTTATTGGAAGTCCAAGCATTGGTGGAAGTTTCAGGATGAGTTCAAGCACAAGCCACCATGACAAGGAGCTCACCAAATGTCCAACTTAAGGACTTTAACTAAAAGTGCTAGGTGGGAGACAACCCACCATGGTATGATCTTTCATTTTTATTCTTAGTTTTATTTTATTTTATTGTTATCAGTGTTCAACCATAATTTCTGCATCATCACCTGTATTCTGCATAAAAAAAAAGTGCGAACAACGCGTAAGCGTCGATGACGCGGACGCGTCCCATGCAAGTTCGCAGTATTAATAAATGGGGCAGAGAGTTGCGATGGAGACGCGTGGGAGGGGTGCGTGGAGCACAAGCCACCCCACAAGTACGTGCCTCACGCGTACGCGTCCCCTGCTAATTTTTCAACACACGCGTAAGCGTCAGAGATGCGTATGCGTGGGCATGGAATTCGGCATAAAAAGCGTGGGCATGGAATTCGGCGTAAAGAGCGAATTTGATGCACCACTATTTTGTGGTACATTTTGTACTTAATTGAGTGGATTTTATCCACTAAACTCACACTTATTCATATAATTCGCATGTTTTACATTTTCCTTCCTAATTTTGTGCTATGATTGAAAACATACTTCTTTGGCCTTAAATTTGCTAATTTTAATCATCTCTTATTACCATTCGATGCCTTGATATGTGTGTTAAGTGATTTCAGGGTTTATAGGGCAGGAATGACTTAGAGGATGGAAAGGAAGCATGCAAAAGTGGAAGGAATACAAGAAATTGAAGGAATTGTTAAGCTATCAACCCTGACTTCTTCGTACTAAATCGATCATAACTTGAGCTACAGAGGTCCAAATGAGGCGGTTCCAGTTGCGTTGGAAAGCTAACATCCAGGGCTTCAAAATGATATGTAATTTGCCATAGTTTCCATGCCGTTAGGTGACGCGCATGCGTGGAGCACGCGTACGCGTGACCTTACAAAAGTTCAGCGACGTGTACGCATTGACGACTGACGATCGGAATTTTCTATCGGTAAAGAATAAAATTAATCACGTTGTAAGTATAGTTTCTAAACCAACAAAAAATCCTTTCGTACAAAAGTTTTGTTTGTCACTTAAGCAAACCCAATAAAATTGATAATCGAGTATTTAAACCTCGGGTTGTCTTCTCAAGGAATTGCAGGGAGGTATGACTTATTATTAGCTATGGAAAAGGTAGAATTTTGGGTTTTTAAAAGGTTTGAACAAGTAATTTAATTGACAAGAAAAGTAAATTAATAATTAATAAAACTCTTGGCAAGGTATGAGAACTGGAATTCCTATCCTAGTTATCCTTATCAATGGTGATGAGAATTGGGTTTTAATTCCACTTAGTTGAGTCAAGTGGACTAATTAATTTCGTCCTCAAGTCCTAGTCTTTCCTTTGGAAAGGCTAGAGTTATTGGAACTCAAATTAATCAGCAACTCTCAATTTCAACTACTGCTTTATTTGATAACTCAAGCATCACCAATTACTTAACTAGAGCCAAAAGGGAGAAATTATCTAAATTAAATTAAAACTATCCATAACATAAATAAAGCAGAGCAGTATTGAATCTGAAATACCTCAAATTATATTAATTAAGAAAATCAATCTAAACATAAAGAATTCATAAGCCAAATTGGTAACATGAGTCAGATACGAATAAAAGCATTAGAATAAATAAAAATATAAAAGGAATATTGAACCTAAGAAGAAGTTGAAATCCTAAATCCTAATATAAATCCTAATCCTAATCCTAAGAGAGAGGAGAGAACCTCTCTCTAAAACTACATCTAAATTATGAAAAGTGAATAATAGATAGATCCCCCTCATGAATGGATGCATTCCTCCACTTTATAGCCTCTAGTATGTGTTTCTGGACTTAGATCTGGGCCAAAAAGGGTTCAAAAATTGCTGGGGCATTTTCTGCAGTTTCTACACGTGGCGTCTGTCACGCGTACGCGTCCGTGTCGTATGCGTTCCGCTCAGGTCATGCGTCCGTGTCGTCCACGCGTTCGCATCGATTGTGTTTTGCGCCAGGCATGCGACCGTGTCGTCCATGCGTTCGCGTCGCTGCTTTCTCTTTAAAACTCCATTTTTATGCTTTCCTTCCATTTTTGTATGTTTCCTTTCTGTCCTCTAAGCCATTTCTGCCCTATGAAACCTAAAAATACTTAACAGACAAATTACGGCATCGAATGGCAATAAAGGATAATTAATTTTAATATTAATAAAGCATAGGAAACATGTTTTCATAAATCTCATAAAATGAGAAAGGAATTGTAAAACCATGCAATTTATATAAATAAATGGGTGAAGACTTGATAAAAACTACTCAATTGAGTACAAGATAAACCATGAAATAGTGATTTATCAACCTCCCCACACTTACACAATAGCATGTTCTCATGCTAAATCCAAGAGAAAGAGTAAGGTAAAGTGGTGGAATTTCATGCAATGCAATCTATTCTATATGCAACTACCTGAATGAATCATGCAATTCTAATTATTATCTACCTATGTATATATAAAGCTTACAGGTGATTTAGTTTGCTTCATATCTTCAAGGAATCATATATGTACAAGTGAGGCCAAACCAAATTAAAACATGTTCACAATTGAGTTGGGTTAAAATATTTCACAAATTTGCAAGACAATTAATCAATTTAAATATGGATATATGGAAATGAGCTATTGAACCCTCACTGGATTTGTGTTTACTCTCTAGTCACTCAGTATTTGGGGTTGATCACTCTATTCTTTTCTATTCATGCTTTTCAAGACTTTGTTCTTCATCTAACCAATCAACAAATATATATGAAATACAGACATACAAAAATCATGAGGTCTTTTTCAAGGTTGTAATGGGGCCTAGGTAAAGGTAAGGATATACGTATAAGGCTAAGTGAGCTACCAAAGTGAATCCTTGATTAGTCTAAGATTTCACCTAACATAGAAATACTTTTACATAATTTGAAAATGCTTTACCTAGCTACCCAAACTTCTTCCCACTTTGTGTTACATGCTCATGTATCAAATTTACTTTGAATTTTGTCCCATGTGCATTGATTCTTTTATTTTGCATTGGGGGTAATTTTTATATCCCCTTATTTAATTATTTAAAAGTTTTTTTTTCAATGCACATGGTAATTTAATTAATTTGATTTCACATGAGCATGCTTCCTAAAAATCCTTATTATTTTACTGAATTAATCTTTTCCTATCAACCCATGTTCCCATGTTTCCCCACACTTAGTGTGCACCACAATTTCTATCTTAAGCTAACCAAGGATTCAACTTGGGAATTTTTTGTTTTTCTGCTTAAGGCTAGTAATGTGGTTATAGAACAAGAGGGGATTAAAAAGGCTCAAGGGGGCTAGCAAGGGTGATGAAAAAGGTAAGCTTATTTGGGATAAGTGAGCAATTTAAATCATGGCCTCAATCATCTCTTGGTATGTATCTATATTCTATATTGGACATACAGATTAAAACAAAATAAAGATTGCAAGCATAGAAAAGAAGGACAAAACACACATGAATGAAATTTATGGTTGAATGTAACCATACAATTAAGCTCAAAACTCACATGCTGTGTGTTCTCTAGCTCAAAAATCATATATCAGTTATGTATGTCATGCAAGTAGAAATCAAGAGTTTTCATTCAACTCAATGTGAATCTTAGGGTGGCCCTTAAAATCTTAGTGTTGTTCTTTGAAAAATATTGTATAAATTAACTAACATGTAATGCTATATATATACAATGTGTGTGGATGTTTTCATTCTGTTAAAGTCTCTAGTTTACTCCTTTTATTTTCAATTAAATTAAACTATTATATACTAAAAGGGTAAACTATACTAAGTAATCCACATATTCTATAACTAAGAAGTTTAGAATTGCAATTAAACTAAATATCTAAGATATAAACTCAAGTGCAAAATGCGGAAATAAAGTAAAAATATAGCAAGAGCAAAAGAAAAATGTGCAAGTACCAAAGGATAAAAATAAAAATACAGAAAATGAACATAATAAGATAGAAGAGTCTGTAGTGGTTCACCAAAAAGATAAGCCAGAGATGGCGACCTCCCCACACCTAAAATATAGCATCGTCCTCGATGCTCACTCAAGCTGGGTGTGAAGAAGTGTCATCTTCAGAAGGATGGGCTGCAGGAGTCTCTGTGGTGGCCTGAAGGTCTGCAGACTGGATAAGTGTAGGAGGATCTGTCTGCTGCAGTGGAGGCTCTGACTGGAGAGGGATCGCCGGGTCTGCGGCCTAGACCTGGTGTGGCTCCTCATGCTGTGGCGCAGCCTGCTCTGGTCCTGCCTGCTCAGCCTGGGCATGTGTCTCCTCCTCATGATCATCCACCTCCGCATCTGATGTATCAGAAGGGGTGTCAGGCTCGGAGGGGATGTCGCTGCCGGATCGGATCATCAACTTGAGGTGCTCATAGCGTCGCTTGTTGCGACGCTCCATACGATCTAGGCGGGCAAAGAGGCGGTGCACCAGATAGTAAATGGGCTCAGGAGCAGGTGGAGGTGCAGCAGTGGATGAAGAAGGGGCAGCTGAAGGTGTGGCTGCCTCATCAGAAGCGGTGAGGAATGGCGGTCTGTAGCCTAAAGCCTGAAACTTCCTACTGTGAGGAATGATCTTCTTGCAATCAGCAGCAGTCGGCTTCGCATTGGCCAGCTCCCAAGGCACGTCAGCTCGGCAGCCTAGCTGGGTGATCAGATAAGGGAAAGGGAGAGTGCATCTGACATGGACCCTGGCCATATAATACCGGATGAAACGTGGAAGATACAGGTCCTTTCCCTCCATCACACACCAAATGAGGGTGATCATAGCAGCGGGCAGCTCTGTCTCATGAGTGCTCGGTATCACATAGTCACTCAGAATCTGGTGCCAGAGCCGAGCCTCATCATTCAAATATATTAGCTTGATTCCCTTAGGCATCACTGTATTCTTTCCCATGACCAATGGGACAGTAGGATCAAGGGTTAGTCTCTGCTTGATAGCATCCCAGTCAAATCTCATAAATCTTATATCATCTTCAGCCTTTTGGTAGCCGTCAGGCTGATCGGACTTAGGCTAAAGGTAGAGGATGTCCTCAATAGCTTCCTCAGTGACCAAAATCTGTTTCCCTCTAAGGTGCACTGCATCCAGGGAGGTCTTGAAATAGTTACAGTAAAATTCTCTGACCCAGGAAGCATTGACCTCTGTCAAGTTTCGTTCCAAGAAGAACCAGCCTGTCTGTTTTATCTGTTCGGAGGTGTACTACTGTAGTTCTCCTGAAATTTTTAGAGTTCTTTCCAGATACAGGTTCCTGGAAGTGGCAAATACTGGATACTTGAGCTCACAGTATCTGTTTGCAAATTTAACTGGATCTGTTGCAGTGAGGAGCTGGTCAGCCTCCTCTTGCGGGGTAAAGTACTTTTCCCGCCAGGAATCATCATGCAAAATGCCGAGGATGGTCATAGAGGATTTGCCTCTTTTTCTTTTGCCAGTGGTTGCTTTGCCCTTTCCTTTGCGTTGAGGGTCAGACATCCTGAAAAGCAGAAATTCCAGGATATAATTGAAGAACAAAAGCAGAAAAACAAGTAGGCAAATAGAATAATAGCAATATAAGCACAGAGTGGCAAAGGAGCAAGGGAAACATGAAATGAGTCAAATATATGTGCATTTTGGATTGTGTTCAAGTGGAAAAGTCTGAAAATAGAAATCACAATCCAAAATATATGATAAGTGGAATTCAAGTTAATAAGGAAAAACAATGATCATGCCCTGAGTTAGAAAGTTAAGGTAGTCATGTAAAAAGAGAAGTCAGAAAGTTGAAATGGTTAAGAAGTGAAAAGGGAGCTAGAAAGTTAAAGCAGTGAGTTAGTAAAAAGAAAGTTAAAGTAAGTGGCACGATAATCGTTTTCCTAGGTAACAAGTGATTCACAAATTTAAAGAACAGTCAACTCATATTCAAGCAAGGATATCAGGTTATTGATGAAAATTCATATAGATACAAGAGTAGCAAAAATTAAAATGAAATATTAATAATGCAATTTATTAACCAGGGAATCGAAAGGAATAAGAATGCTAGCCCGTGCATGCATGATTTGGTTAGGTTGTAGCCAGGGGGTGCAAAATTCAAAATTGCCAAAACCAATACATGAATGGAAAAATAAAACAATTTGCAGAAAATTGGGCAGCATTCCAGCTAAAATTGGATGTTCCCGGGTAATAAACAGCAGGAAAAATCAGGTCATATGAAAGTAATTAGTGCTGAAAAGATTAACATGGTATAACAGCAGCATCAAACATGAAAGAGCATCATATGAATAGGACATCATCACAGCCAATTCAGAATTGCCAATCAAATAAAAACATGTAGCAAGAACGGTGCAATTATCAGGCCTAAATCCACTAACCACATCCTAGCTACCTAACCACCTAGAATCCACTACAACATGCATCTCTAACTATCCAATTTGGAACAAAAAACTATAAACTATGCCACTAATTGACGAATTGGAAAACGAAATCAGTGTTCGGCGGAACCTGGAGTGTGTATGAACAGTAATCGGACACAGAGAGATGGTGGAAATGTGGTGGTGGTGTTGATGACGCGGCGGCGAGGGGAGGGCGGCGCGGCGGCGTTTTGGGGTTGCTGCAGGGGTAGGTAGGTGGTGCTGGGTTAGGGTTGGGGGGGGAACTATGAACAGTAACAGAGAGATGGTGGAAATGTGGTGGTGGTGTTGATGACGCGGCGGCGAGGGGAGGGCGGCGCGGCGGCGTTTTGGGGTTTGGGGTTGGGTAGGTAGGTGGTGCTGGGTTACGGTTGGGCGAGGAGGAGAGGAAGGAAGAAGATGGGGCGAGGGTTGTGGGGGTTGTGGTGGT
>NC_029787.2:105424174-105439202 GCF_000816755.2 Arachis ipaensis | reverse complement strand
TTTTGATGGGAGAGGGGGGAAGTGGGTGAGAAGGGAGGGAGGTGAGGGAAGAGAAGAAGGGGGCGAGGGTGTTGGCGGCGGTTCTGGGTGGTTGCGGTGGTCTGGGTGGTTGGGGGTGGTGGTTGCAGAGGAGGGGAGGGGGTTGCAGAGAAGGGAGGAGAAGGGGGGTATGGGGCGCGACGGGTAGGGTTTCGCGTGGGTTAGTTTAGTGGATTCAAATCCACGCGAACGCGTGGGGCATGCGATCGCGTGATTAGGGCAAAAAGAGGTATGACGTGGTCGCGTGATGGACGCGATTGCGTAAGTTGGGTAAAAGATGAGTGATGCGGACCGCGAGGCACGCGAATGCGTTGCTGTGACTTGTGCTAGACGCACAGTTCCAGCGTCGTTTTGGCGCAACTCTCTGTTTTTATTGGGGGGCCATAATATCCGCGCGACGCGGACGCGTCACTCACGCTTTCGCGTGGGATGAGTGTTGTGCAAGTGACGCGTTCGCGTCAGGGACACGAACGCGTGGGCCGTTTTGTGCTAAACGCACACCAGCCGCATGATTCCAGTGCAACTTTCTGGGCGTTGGATCTTTACGCCGATTTCCAGTCCACGCCCACGCGTGGCTTGCGCGCTCGCGTGGGGTGATCTTTTTTTTATGCAGTATGCAGAATGCAATTAATGTTATGCACAATTCCAGGTTCAATCAAAATTCAAAAACAGACTAAAATGGAAAAGGAACGATCATACCATGGTGGGTTGTCTCCCACCTAGCACTTTTAGTTAAAGTCCTTAATTTAGACATTTGATGAGCTTCCTGTTATGGTGGCTTGTGCTTGAATTCATCCAGAACTCTCCACCAATGTTTGGAATGCCAACAGCCTCCGGGGTCCCAAACAAGGCACGTAAAGCCCTTGAGCAGTTTTAAACAGGTTCTCAGGCTTCCAGTGTGCTGAATGTCAGAACAGACTCCAGGATCCCAAACTTTGCTTTTACACCCGTCTTTGTCTTGATCTGCATTATTCCAGCTGGGTGGTGAGCAATCTGAATTCTCACTGCAGCGACCAAACAGCTTCCGAGATCCTTTCAATTGAGCTCGACACCAATCCTTGTACCTCAAATTGAAGTGTGAAACTTCATTGAATCTTGCATACCAGCTCTAAGTGCGAGTTATGTCCCTTTTATTCTTAAAGCCGCAAAGAGCTCTAAGCTGGCCATCTGTTTCAAGTAAACCATATTCAAGTGGAAAATTAAAGATAAAAGTTAAGGATTTTACCCACTTGAAGTTTGTATTGAGCGGTAATGGCCTTGTGGTAGGTGTTTTCAATGGTTTTGCAAGCTCTACTCCCATGTAGTCTTCAGTGAATTCTTCCACTTCCTTGCAAACTTTTTCAATTTCAACCATGTCTTGATCAAAGTCCTCGATTTCTTCCTCATCACTCGAGTCATAATTTGGAGGTTGAGAAAAGTCTACCTCTGCATCATCTTCGTATTCACTCGGGGAAGATGCTTCAGTCTCAAAGAATTTACTCGCGGATGCAAGTTCATTACTAGGAGAGCTTGATTCATGATCATCACTGCTAAGGGAATTAGCTTCTTGATCTGTTCCGCTCAATTCTTCACAAGGTATATGCCTTGGAGGTTGTGCACTATCCTCCTTAGCATCAATTTCAAGCGTCTCGGCGGAATCCTTTATAGTTCTCGATTCCCATGGAGGTCCAGCATCTCCTAAGTCTTTAATCAACTCTTCTTCTTCTATAATGACAGCTTCCTCTACTTGTTCCAGTACAAAGTCATGCTCCTTACTGTCCATTGGAGTTTCCAGTGTCTCCTTCATGCTACGTTCTTCATTAGATTGTCCACATGGATCTATGGGAGTTCCTTGAGTGTCCGAACGTCTGGAAGATAATTGATTTATTGCTTGCTCCAGTTGATGAAGGGTTGCATGAAATTGATCTACTGTTTCCTTGAGGCGAGCCTGTGATTCTTGAGGTGATGGATATGGACATGGTACATAGGGAGGTGGTGGTTCTTGGGGGCAATTGGATTGGAATTGGGGTGGATAAGGATCATACCGTGGTGAATGGTGAAAAGGAGCTTGTGAGTGTGGTGGTTCGAAGCTATGTTGAGAGGATGGTCTATAAGCACATGGTGGAGTTTATTGGTAACTACCAAGGGGTCCACCATACCTATCAGCTTGGTATGCATTGTAGAATGGTCCTTGTCCATGATATCTTGGAAGGTGTTGTTGCCTAAAGGGTTGATTAGATCCTCTTGGCTCTATCCATTTTTGATTGCTTTGACCGTGATGCATAGTCCTGTTATAACTTCCATTCCTTCCAACAAAATTAGAACCAAACTCAAAGCGAGAGGGGTGAGAACTCATAATAGCTAATAGACACAGAAAAAGGAAAAATAAAAAACAAATAAACAAGTAAAAGAAAAATATTTACAGTAACCAATAATAAGGCACACGTTTGCAATTCCCCGGCAACGGCACCATTTTGACGATCGGAATTTTCTATCAGTAAAGAATAAAAGTAATCGCGTTGTAAGTATAGTTTCTAAACCAACAGAAAATCCTTTCGTACAAAAGTTTTGTTTGTCACTTAAGCAAACCCAATAAAATTGATAACTGAGTATTTAAACCTCGGGTCATCTTCTCAAGGAATTGCAGGGAGGTATGACTTATTATTAGCTATGGAAAAGGTAGAATTTTGGGTTTTTAAAAGGTTTAAACAAGTAATTTAATTGACAAGAAAAATAAATTAATAATTAATAAAACTCTTAGCAAGGTATGAGAACTGGAATTCCTATCCTAGTTATCCTTATCAATGGTGATGAGAATTGGGTTTTAATCCCACTTAGTTGAGTCAAGTGGACTAATTAATTTCGTCTTCAAGTCCTAGTCTTTCCTTTGGAAAGGCTAGAGTTATTGGAACTCAAATTAATCAGCAACTCTCAATTTCAACCACTGCTTTATTTGATAACTCAAGCGTCACCAATTACTTAATCAGAGCCAAAAGGGAGAAATTATCTAAATTAAATTAAAAGTATCCATAACATAAATAAAGCAGAGCAGTATCGAATCTGAAATACCTCAAATTATATTAATTAAGAAAATCAATCTAAACATAAAGAATTCATAAGCCAAATTGGTAACATGAGTCAGATACGAATAAAAGCATTAGAATAAATAAAAATATAAAAGAAATATTGAACCTAAGAAGAAGTTGAAATCCTAAATCCTAATATAAATCCTAATCCTAATCCTAAGAGAGAGGAGAGAACCTCTCTCTCTAAAACTACATCTAAATTATGAAAAGTGAATAATAGATAGATCCCCTCATGAATGGATGCATTCTCCCACTTTATAGCCTCTAGTATGTGTTTCTAGACTTGGATCTGGGCCAAAAAGGGTTTCAAAAATTGCTGGGGGCGTTTTCTGCAGTTTCTACACGTGGCGTCTGTCACGCGTTCGCGCCATCTGGAGTTTTTCCTGGTCACGCGTACGCGTCCGCGTCATTTACGCGTTCACGTCGATTGTGTTTTGCGCCAGGCACGCGACCGCGTCGTCCATGCGTTCGCGTCGCTGCCTTCTCTTTAAAACTCCATTTTTATGCTTTCTTTCCATTTTTGTATGTTTCCTTTCTGTCTTCTAAGCCATTCCTGCCCTATGAAACCTGAAAATACTTAACACATAAATCACGGCATCGAATGGCAATAAAGGATAATTAATTTTAATATTAATAAAGCATAGGAAACATGTTTTCATAAATCTCATAAAATGAGGAAGGAATTGTAAAACCATGCAATTTATATAAATAAGTGGGTGAAGACTTGATAAAAACCACTCAATTGAGTACAAGATAAACCATGAAATAGTGGTTTATCAACGACGCGTACGCGTGACAGAGCCACATGCTGGACGTATCAGAAATCGCTGGAGGCGGTTTCTGGGCTGTTTTTGGCCCAGTTTCAAGCCCGAAAAATACAGATTAGAAGCTGCAGAGTGGGGGAATCACATTCAATCATTCAGACAACATTCATTCAAAATAATTTTAGGTTTTAGATGTAGTTTTCTAGAGAGAGAGACTCTCTCCTCTCTCTAGGTTTTAGGGTTTTTAGCTTTAATTCTTCTCAATTTCAGATTTCTATCTTAGTTTAATTTAGTTTTTCTTCTACTTTTAATTGTTCTAGAATTCTAGTTTGTTTATTTCCCTTATTGATTACTTTATGTTGCTATTTGGTTTATGAATTCTCATGTTTGATTTTATTTTCCATTTAATGCAATTTGAGGTATTTCACATTTATGATTGCTTTCTTCAATTTATGTTATTGATGCTTTCAATTGGTTGTTTGGATTTTATTATCTCTTATTACTTTCCTATGCTTTTATGTTATGCCTCCCAAGTGTTTGATAAAATGCTTGGTTGGATTTTAGTATAGATTTCTCTCCTTTTGGCTTTGGTTGAGTAATTGGAGACTCTTGAGTTATCAAACTCCTTTTGTTGATTGATAATTGAAAGTTGCTAGTTGATTTGGATCCCTCTAAAGCTAGTCTTTCCTTAGGAGTTGACTAGGACTTGAGGAATCAAATTGATTCATCCACTTGACTTTCCTTCATAGTTAGATGTTAACTAAGTGGGAGCAATGGACAATTGATGTCACAATTGATAAGGATAGCTAGGATAGGACTTCTAATTCTCATACCTTGCCAAGAGCTTTATTAGCTATTAGTTTAATTCTTGCAATTTACTTTTCTTGTTCCTTATTCAAAACCCCAAAAAGATAAAATCCCATAACCAATTATAAGTACACTTCCCTGCAATTCCTTGAGAGACGACCCGAGGTTTGAATACTTCGGTTATTATTTTTAGGGGTTTGTTACTTGTGACAACCAAAACATTTGCATGAAAGGATTATTTGTTGGTTTAGAAACTATACTTGCAACGAGAATTTATTGTGAAATTCTTTATTAGCAAAAATCTGTTCATCAGGAATCAAAGGTCATATCAATATATAATTCATATTATCGTTTTGTTCTGTCTTTCTACATAGCTAACATCCTAACATTGCTTAATTATAATTCACAAACGTGACAAATCGGATCTTTGAGCTACATCTAGCAACGAACAATTCCGATCCATGCTCGCCAAACCGAATTCTAATAATCTCAGATATAACAATCAATCAACCTAATGGCTAAAAGCCAAACATTACTAAATACCTTAAGTGTACTCCTACCAGAAAAATAATACGACATTCTAACACATACCATGTTGCAAATTGTATACAGTAACAACCATATTTGGTTCACATACCAAAACATACAGACGAATCCAAATGCTCCATAATGAGCACAAAATAACCAAAAAGTATCAATAGTCACACACAAAGCTCCTTGTACGAGCAAACAAATTAAACCAGCATAAAACTAATATGCACAAAATAAAGTTTATTACACAGCCTCTTAAGTATTTTCATCTTAATCCTCGGCTACTACGTCATCATCAACCATTACTCCATCACGAATAATCTTGCCCAGTTCCATTTTAGAGAAGTCGATATCAGGAACCAAAAACTTCGCCTGAAGCGAAGCACGCTCAAAGCCCTCCACAAATGAATCTAGTATTTCAGTTTCTTTATTCTTCTCCATCTCCTTTAATTTAGCAGTAACTTCGATCACTTTACTCCTTAAACTGGAAAGGTCGGCTTCTTTCTGCTTCAAATTCTAAACCTCTTTTGCATAATTCTCCTTCATTAACGGCAGTTCTTTATCCCTATCAGACAACTTACCCTTCAGATCAGCAATAGTATTTTTTTTTTTGAAGCCAACTCTTCCTTTAACAAACTCGAATCTTCCTTTTGACCAACTAGCTTCTTATGCTTAACCTCATGACTACGACCTAAGCTAGCCAACCGCAACCCAACAACCTTACACAAAAAATAACACAGTCAATGGCAACCACATTATAAAAAAAATCCCACATTCATACCTGCATATACTGGCCAATGGCAACATCCCCGACCTCATTCACCAATGCCACATCTACCGATGACTAACAAACCTCATCGACAACGACCATGTAAGGAAAGTCCTTACCCCAAACGGATGATCCGTCACTATGATCGACAACATCATGCAGCTTTTTCTAATTATCCACAAATGAGTGGATTTTCTCAATAAGAACCTCCCCACCATCTTCATAAGAAATACTAAGACAGGTCAACAACATCCGATTTTCTTTTCTTCAGTACCACCTTCTTCCTCTTTGGGAGAGGTTGACTAACCTCACCCACACCACCGCCCTTATCTGGTTTTGAGGTCGACCCTTCCTTTTTGAGAGTTTTGCTCTTTACCTAAGCTCTCAATGTAGCAGCAGACACCCCAGGATACTTTTCACCTGGAACAAAAATACCACACACAGTTATTAATAGACTAAATCAATACCTACAAAGCTATATTTTAGCACCTTACCTAAATAATCTACAACGGATTGCCTATTGTCATCCCACTGAAGTATATCAAAAACCGAGATTAACTCTTTTCGGTTAACAAACTCTACCAAAAACTCAATAATGCATTCACTTCTCGGACTAATGGCCTCAAAACCCAAAATACTTTGGGGCTCCGAGCACCACCCCAAAGGAAACGTTTTTCCAAGCTTTTCATCCAGATAAAATGGAAAGTCACTCTCAGCACACCTAACCTTCAAAAACATCTCTTTAAACTTCTTGAAAGAGGACTTGTACAGCTTAAAAATTGCAAACCTGGGGAGCTATTCAAGTTCACCTAACCACCTTTCTAAACACCCTTGACTTGAAACATTGAGAAGAACAACTCTAGCGATGTATTTTCTTCCAAAAACTCCATCAACACTTCAAAACCTCGCAGAAAAGCCCAACCATTATGGTGAAGTTGAGAGGGAGCGCAGTTCAACTACCTCAACACTGACATTGAAAATATGTAAATGGAAGCTTCACGCTCAACTCTTCCAACACACAGTTGTACATATAGAAAAACTCGAAACCCTCCCCCTTATGAAACACTCGCTCATGAGCAGAACATGGCAGTAACTCTACATGCACACCAGAGCCTTTTCTAATTATCCTATTCACATCAATCTCTTTGATAGTTTCTTTATCAACAAACAAAGAAACCCATTTTCGAACATCCTCATTCACCCAATCATCTGTCCAGTCAATCTCCCCTTTTCCTTCTTTCTCAAAACTCATTACCAATGACCCAGAAAAATTCACAGAAGAAGAAAAAACTAAAAAAGCCAACAGAGCTAAAATAGGAAACGTACCTCTCTTACTCATTTTCTCTTCCCAGACACTTTTTGATAACAAGCAAGAAACTGTATACCCATTTAGATTCCGAAGTATTTAATTAACCAAGACAAAACTACTTGAATTCTACCAAACTATCCCATCAGTTACACCTACGATTCAAAAGGCCTCGGGAACCCACACACTTTTCACATCATCATTTAATTTTCATCTCTCTTAAATTAATTATTACCATTATTACTGAAACCAAATCATTAATTATCAATTTTAATAAAGCATCTTGATCTGGGGACTCCATCACCATCCTATTTGCCGAGTTATAACTCATCATAAGCTCAACCTGCTTCAATTAAAATTACTCACAGGCTAAAGTTTGGGGGATATGATATGGCTATTACAGATCACGAGTTATAACTTGGCATCATACGTTACAAATTGGCCTTATGGACCATAGCACATCTCAAACGGTATAGCTCGAAATCTTAACATCCGGTACCATAACCCCCAATCTGTTATAATTGATCTTCAATACAAACGGTTACCAGAGAACGTAACCGATCTACTTTACATCATCTATAAAAGTATGGCATTTTTATTGATGCACACACACTTTTAAATACACAATACTAACTTAAGCATTAGAGTGCCTTTTGCAGGTACACTCCCTCTTTTTTGTTTGCAATATCCACGGCATGATATATCTCTGGAAAAAAGAGCTCGGACCTTCAAAACTTATAACTCGGCGTTGAGGGTGACAATTCGGCATCAACTCTCAGAGACCGACTTATATCCAGGTTATTCATCCAAAAACACCATTTAATTACTAATATGGACTAAAAAATAATAAGATTATTTGACCTTTGTAAATAAAGATTAAAATAATCTCATACACTGTATAATAAATTTTTATGCATGAAGACTTTTTTTAATTAAAAATCACAACTATTAATACTAATGAATAAGTACCAACAAATTTTTACAATGAACCATTCTTCTTTTCCTTGAAAAGAAGAATGAGCGGGTATGAAAGAACGTTATCAACTTATCATGAACCATCGACCAAAAGAAAAAACTTATCATGAAGCAAAAAGGTAGCTTGGACAGACTAACGTTCAGACTTGGGAAAACAATACTTTAACATGCAGTTTATCAAACAGGTTGTGATATATGTCCAATATATATGTAACATATGCATGTTTCGTGCATATGGCTGTGTGTTGTATTGTATGAATCATGAATGGAAGTTGGAATACATTAAATTATTGTGATGTATATATGACTCTTGGATCTAATTTGTAGCCAATATTGTATCTTGTATGCCCTAATTTGCGGTATCAGTTACAAAACGTTGCATTATTGTTCTACATATTTGACTTCTCCGTTCTCACCAGTAGAATATGTTGTGCGGCACATGTTAAGAAAGATATATACATATATCATTGTTGTAATATCTTTCATAAACCTAATCATGAATCCTTTGATAATATTTTATATACACATATATACCAACTACCCAAAACACCTTATACAGTCAATGAATTGAACCAGGCCCCAAGAAACACTTTACTTATGGGGCCATACACACATGTTTCTGTTCTTATCATCTTATTCTTCAAGAAAGGCTAGCGAATATATACAATCATATCAGGCGTAAAAAAGGGATTATTTTTATAAAATATATACTAAAATACAAAAAACATATTAAAAATAAATTAAAAGACAGATATATTTATACATAAATTTATTTTTAGTGTATATATAATATTTTTTATATTAANNNATCATTTTTAAAATTTTTTATGTTAGATGCTTTCAAACGAAATGCACAAGCACATGATCTATGTATCATTGCAAAAGCAACTTTGTTTATCAAAAGCAAAATGAGGCACAACTTAAACAGCTTTCCAAAAAATTTTATTACCAAATAGTTTAAGTGTCTGGTGGTTATGTATCATTGCAAATTAATGCCGTGTGTTCTGCCGCGATGGGTAAACTGTAAACAAATGACAGAGAGGAAAAAGAATGCAACTAAGACAAGCTTTGTCTATCGTCTTATTTATTGCAATAAATATTTTTAAAACAAAAAATTTTGAGACCAGTCGTCGTATCCAGTAATTTTAATCCGCATTTAACCAGTTGTGAGTAGCTAGTGATTTATGTTTTATAAATCCTTTATTTGGAATTCTTTACAACAAATTTTGCATTGAAAAAAAAAATAATAAAAAAATGATGAAAATAACGTTCATGCATAAAGATTCTCAAATATGCAGCGTATATGATAAGATAATTTAAACCCAAAAACCAAAAGCCAAAAAAACTGGAAGAAGGGATCAAGAAAGACACATGAACATTAATTGTTTTGTTTTGGTTGCATATAGCATAGTAAGAAAGGAGTGTGGAGTTATTATGGAATTGAAAGTAAAAGGGACCACAAGTATGTCGTTCTGTTTCTACATATATATGGAGGGAACACACCCTAACCCTAAGCCTAATATGGAGCTTTATGTATGTGCTGGAATGACAAAAATAATACACATTTGACATGTCTAGGGGTTAGGGTGCAACAACAATGTAACATGTTCATGTCACACTCAAACTTTACTCTTTTTATTTTTCTGTTCCTTTTCCTTCTTCCTTCTTCTATTTGCATTATTTTGTGAAACCCCTCTTTATGATGATGATATGATATGAAAAGCTCTAAAGACTAAGTCAAGTTCCACCAAAATAGAAAAATAATGGAAGTAGAGTTTTGGTTAGAAGTTAAATCGGCTTCTGCTAATATTAGTATTTGAACATGTAAGATACATAGTATTAGAAGAAACACTTTCTTTTTCAATTCACATCATCTTTGTATTACTTTGTCTCTAGTTATTCATAGCCGCCTGTGTGTACAGTAGACACGCTTTATTGGTTAATTAAAAGAAATTATTTTTCCATAAGATAACATGAGAATTTATTATTTTTTGTTATTATTTAGTTATTAATTTAATTCTTTTAGTCTAATAATTGAATAATATATTTTATTTTATACTTTTAAACATTAATAATTAATTGATAATAAAAAATAATAAATTTTGATAATCTTCTAACATTCTTTGTTTCAAAATACACAAAATAATTTTCAACATTTATCATCTTTTTTTTTAGTGATGGAAAATTTTAACTAGCACACATGGCTATTAAGTATCTATGTGTGCAAACAAGACAAACCAATCTCAAGAGATAAATTACAAAACAATCATAAAAAAAACATTATTACCTAATGTTATAAATATATTTGTTATAAATGTCTTAGACTATAATCGTATTATAAATTTCAAATAGATAGAGTCAATTATAAATGCAACTTAGTTGAGTTAGGTAAGAGTTAGACTATTGACTATAAATAGCCCCTTTTAATGTTCGCTACACAACACAATCATTAATAAAATCATCTTTTATTCTCCATGTTCTCTTTCTTCTCCCTTCTCCTCTCAAATCCTAATCCTTAGCTTATTTAAGATAAAATTTTCTGACTCTCACTTTGATGAAATAATTTTTTCAAAATTAGATGGTGAAATAACCAATTGAAAAAAGAAATTACTTAAAATAAAAAATATTGTCATTATTCCATTTAGATTCTCGCACTAGACAATGTGAACTAGAAGTATAAAAGTTAATTCATATGCAAAATGTTACAAATTAATTGTCAGACGCATTTACTGACCAAAAGAGAGTAACCAAATCTCACATTTCAACTGCAACTGCACCAATAAAAATAAGTATCTCAAAAAGACAAATTGTCATTGCAAATAAAAGCAATCCACGCCTAAAGCGTGGAAGACCAATTAGTTCTATGAGAGATAATTAATCATGATGGTTATAATATGGAGGCAAGTTCTCAAAGAGAATCCAAAGACATAAATATTGAAAGTACCTAAAAATAAAGAGATCTCGATAACTTATGTCACTACTGAAAAAATATGGGACTGAAAGTATACCGTTGTCAACAATATTTTTGCTTATAATATTGTTGTTGAACTAATAAAACAAGATGGATCACAAACTAAAATCTATCAAAAAATACAGAGAAATGATTTGTCAAAATGAAAAAACGCAATTCAAGCTGAATTAACTTCTATTATAAAACGTGAAGTTTTTGGTCTTATAGTCAAAATACTTGAAGATATAAAACTAATGGAATACAAGTGGATTTTTGTGTGCAAACACGATGAAAAAAATGAAATAGAAAATTATAAAGCACGACTAACAGCACAAGGATTTTCATAAAAACTTGGTATTGACTATATGAAAACATATTCTCCCCTAATGGATTTAATTATATTAAGATATCTTATTAGTCTGGCATTGCATAAAAAATTTGAGATGCATCTAATGGATATTGTTACAATCTATTTATATGGATATTGTTACAGTCTATTTATATGGCTCAATTGATAAAGAAATTTATATTTAAACTTTCTTTTGACATTAGTAAATTATCAATTAATTATTGACGGAAAACAATAAATTGTACTACTTGTCCTATAAAAATAATAAAATATAATAAAACCCATGGAAATTGGAGGCTTAATTGCATCTTAACATATATATATATCTGTATTGTATTGGGTGTGTAAGATAAACAAGAATACACACTTACATTATATACAGAAACAGAGGCAAAATCTGAATATTACAAAACTTGTGATGTTGAAAAATATACAAAAGTAGAGAATAGATAGAATTGAATAATTTACATTGTGCCGCATATCAATCCATATGCGGTAACCAAAGCCATAACAAGTGAATGATCTGTGTTAGGAGCCACATACAAAGTTAGAACATCATTTCCCAAAACTACCCCTGAGGATGACTGCTTCTGCTTTGCCTCTGCAATGACATTTCCGTCTTTGTTTACTATCCGATATGCTGCTTCTTTCTCACTATTTCTCACTATGCAGTATTCAACACACCCTACCCTTATTTCGCACGCTACTTTCTCCCTCCTCTTCTTCTTCATCATCATCATTTTCTTTCTCTTCACTTGGAACCATGGCTTCTCCTCAATATCACTACTACTGCTATTGCATGATCTGTACCCTTCCCATCGTCGTCCCAAAGCTATTAATCTCTGCAATAATAATAAATCAAACAACTTGGTTAATTAAAAAGAAGAAGAAGAAGAAGAAGAAGAAGAAGAATGAAGCATAGTTATTATTAATGAATGAATGAATGAATGAATGAATTACCTTGTGTATGGTGCAGAGAACTCTGCCTCTAAGATCCATGAGGTTAACTTCTCTTGTACCTTTTCGGTCATAGTTATCGACACGGTACACTATGTCACCCTTGGAATCATACACAGTGCAACCATTGGAGTGGAACACTAACGATTTCATCCACAGTGTATATGTTTCTCCCTTTGCAGAAAGAGTAAGAGGAGGATTAGAAGGAGCAAGTTCTTGAGGGTGAATCTTGTTCTTCGCCATTATTATTATTGTGTCTGAAGGATAAGTAAGGAGTGGTGTTAGAAGCAGCTTATTTATATAGCTATAGTTGGACCTACCCATTTGTCACTTACTGGAACGAGTAATAATACTTTAACTGAAATTATTAGTAATTAGTAATGATGTGGATTAAAGAACCTCCGGATTAAAATATGAAATTGGCCGTTACAATCACGCTATTATGTATGGCTCAAGCACTAATCCATCTTTTGGGGATTAAACTTATATAATGCGTAGTTTACTGAGGTGACTAAAAGTGATTGGGTGCCAAATTCGGTTAAGTGGGGTTAGCTGAAGCCACTTACCTTTTCGAAATTCTATTATTCGCGTTGTTTCTCATTAGTTTAGGTAAAGGGCTATTCATGAGAAAGGAAGGCCATGGATTCACTCGTGAAATTCTCATTTTTAATAAATTGACTAGTGACTTCATTTTCACTTTAATCAAATCAGTTTTTTTTTTTATTTTAATTTTAATATATAACGGTGTTTTGAAAGGCTATTCTTTGAGAAAATTATATTTTCTAAAGGTTAAGTAATTAACAGTTTTTTTGTTAGTCATAGCTAATATTACTGTTTTCAGTTTTTTTTTTTTTTCGAAAAGGAGCGACATTATTTGTTAATTACTTTTTTTTATTATGTTTGGCTCTAAAAATGTCGTTGATGTGTTTTATTATTATGTATAATATTGTTCAAAACTTAAAATGTTTCAAAATTTTTAATATAAATCTTTGACTTTTATATCTTCAAAAAGTACTCTGAAAATAAACAAAAATTGAAACAGAATAATTGAAAAAATAAACTAATTTTTTTTATGAGTCCAATTATAATGGGTGGTCGTCCATGTCATTGCATTTTGCAGACAAGTGCTTAATTAGATTATAGTAGTAGTTATCTGCTCAAATAGTGGTCGGCTCTGGCAGTTGATGTCATCATCATGTTAATTAAGTAGTGATGATGATATATTTTTTATTATCATGTATTTATCCATATACATGCATACAGCATATAAGTGGTTTATATATAACATTATCTTCCATTGTTTGTCTATTCAGATAATTAGCACTACCAAGCCAAAAAAAAAAAAAAAACTAACACTTTTTTTATACATGTGTTATATGCAAGGCATCAACTTTATACTTAACCATATGGTTTAGCTAAAATGTGACTCTTTGGTCAACCTAACTCTATAGAGGGCTGGAACTTGGAAGTGACGTTGGACGAAAGAGATGGACCACAGACAGATAGAATTAATAGGTGAATAGGTATGTTGTGTTGACTCATTTAATCATTGGTACGGTCCTTAATCTCCAACGTAACCCTAATTAATATAAATGCTTAATCACGTGATTAATTATCACATATGTTGATTAGCTTCAATGCATGGCCAATGGCCATTTTTATTTTCTATATGTTTTATGAAATGTGATTAATTCATATACTTGCTTAATCATTTCATATAATAACAAGTATGACATACGTTGATTAACAAATAAAGAAAAAAAAAACTATAAAAACTAACTTTATTTTAATTAGCCAATTTTAAAATTTAGTTTATAATTTAGAATTTAGATTTAATGAGTTACAATTTAAGATATATATAAACAAAATCATTTTAAAAAAATTAATATTGATTGAAAAAAATTAATAAAAAAGTCTAGATCATCATTTTTATTAAAATCTGGCAAGTACTTGACCATAAAAAAGAAAATGACTAATCCTATACTATTAGATGTCATCTCACACCATTAAAAATATTGATAATAACTAATTGATGGCTAAACATCACAAATTCTACTGCCCTAGCACTACTTCTCAAAATTAATTATTTAATATTTTTAACAATTAAATCATAAAAGCATATCCTTATTAACATATAAAGGTTATGTCTATCTATACAGATAATAATAAAGACTCAAAACGTATCTTATTTATAAAAGATACAAATTAGTAGACATTCCGATTTATCAATTATTAACTTTGGAATCATGCTAAAAAAAACTTTTAAATGTTTTTTTTTTTAAAAAATAATCATAAAACATATATATGCACATGTATCTGGCACGTATGATAATTGAGTATTGTATCTTCTAGACATAGATGTTCAACCAAATCAATAATCAAATTAAATATCAAAATATGTTTGCATATATATAGCTAACGCATCAATGATGGATAACCAAAATCAAATCGGAATTTTAAAATGGATATTATTAGGTGGCAATGACATTGCATTTCAGATAGACAACACTATACAC
>NC_029787.2:105390803-105421348 GCF_000816755.2 Arachis ipaensis | reverse complement strand
ATATAGAATAGTGATCCATATAATTCATACCTTTGATCGGATGCTCCTTTAGTTTTGGAATGAAAATTAAGGCCTTGAAATGCAATTTTCGGTTTCGATTTCACACTCTATGGAGGCAGTAACAACCGTGTTGGATAACCTTAAGTTAATTCAGGGTTTTCGGTCTCTGTTAAATTGAGAGGACGATGAATGTTATAGTATATAGATTTGTTAATATGCTTGCGTTTATATATATGCATGTGGTCGATAATAGAAGTAAAGAACAAATTAAACTGTTTAACGATACAAATAATTAATTAATTAATTAAGGTAGAGATGTACATGATAGACATAATCATCGGATTATTCCCTGGTTTAATTGGGGAAGCGCCCCTGGGAATATATATGGAGTCTATCAGGTACGTAAGAGACAATAACTATGCTCCAAATAATTTCATTAGGATTAAGTGGAAACCAAATCAAAACTGTTAATATAAGGTACGATGGAAACAAGAATGGGGTTTATGTTATAAGGAAAAGTATATGAACCAACTCCAAATCAGTCAAAAATAGAATAACTTAATTAATTATAAATATAGTAATTTATTTTATTTATTTATAATTTAAAATATTGGTTATTAAATGTTTCACCATATTCAAATTAGGAGGAGATGTATCATTGTAACGTGAATTACGAAAACTGATTTAATTAGCTTTTGTCTCTTCATTCTCATTCTCTCTCTAAATACCTAAAACATGATAAATCAGAAAATAGATTCAGAACCATCCAATTTATAAAGAAAAGAAACATTTTAATTCCTAGTATAAGTACCATTTACGTAGAAATTGGCTGATTTTTTGTTAAAATCATATTGATCTCTAGTATTATTGACGCTAGGTAGACAAAAAAAAACAGCCAGAACTTACCTTATTTAACATTAATTAATTATCGCAACAATTAATGAATGCTAAATAAGATAAGTTATGGCTGTTTTTGGCCGATTTTCTTTGTTTACCAAACATTTCCGTTATAATAATAAGTGGCTGCCCATACATTGATACGCCATCACCCGTTAACACGTTTTTATTATGATAAATGATAATCACTTCAAACTTACTTTCGTTTGACTTATCTGCATGTTATTTTTAGATGGTATTTGAATTATTTTTTTATATATTGTTTTATCTTTTTCACTTATTCTCAATTATCTTCAATATTAAAGTAGAAAACATCAAAAGTGATATACACAAAAATTAAAGTGATGCATATAAACGTTATTTGCTATTTTTTGGGATGATGATGATGATTATATATATATCGCGCAATGGATTACGTTCCTCGTATAAAAAAAGGTCACTTACGGATAAAATAAATTGAATCAACAAAAACTGTAGCCCTATGTATTTGATTCCTGATTACTTTATATATACCACGCCATAGATTTCGTTTATTGTGCTGTGTTTGAATTTGGATGTGTAAAATTTGAGATTTTTATTTTAGAAGATAAAGTATGGTTTTTTATGAGAAAGTTTAGAGAGTTAGTATTTTTATTAAAATTTGGTTAGTACTTAATCAATAAAAAAGAAGTGAGTAATCTCATATCATTAGATGTAATCTTACACCATTAAAAATATTAATGATAACTACAAATCACAAAATCTACTGGCTTCTAGCACTACTTATCTTTTATTCTTGAATATTTTTATTAAATTTTTATCTTATTTTTATTTGTTATTTTATTTTTTTTGTTAGAAATAAAATTTGTTATGATTATGCTTATTTTTTTTAAGTTTGTTATATTTATCTTTCTTTAAAAGTTATTTAGAGATTTTGGTTATTTTAATTTATTTTAAAATTCAAAATCAGTTTAATATAGATAAATAGCATTATTCCTTATATAAAGAATAAGAATAAAAATTTTTCATCTTTTCTTTTCTCATTCTTTCACAATTTTTCTTTATATTTGCGTATTCGTACTCTTTAAGTGATAATAAATTTTTTTCATATTTTCTCTTGATTCCACCTATGAAATAAATTATGAGAGATCACATCACTTTATCCTCTCAAATAAAATCTTAAATTTAAAGAATTTAAATTCATGTTGTTTTGCTTGTACTAGCTAGTAATTTTAAAAAGGGACATGCTACACATACAAGCAAATAAGGCCTACAAGCGTTACAAGTTGGCCCAGCCCAGAAACAATCCACGCACACTCAAGCCTTAGAATGGAGCGTCAATTCCACGCGCCTAACACAACGGTTACGCTCTCTAAAATACGCTAATTATGGCGCACACTTCCTCTTCTCCCTAAAAGAAAACGCAAACCGTCAAGTTTCAAGGAAGATTCCAAACAAAATACAATTCTAAAGAGACGTTCGAACTCGTCGCGAAGATTAGAAGAAATCAAGAACAAAAGATAGAACTCTCCATCAAAAATCGCCGGAAAGAACGAAGAAATATTATTCAAGGTAAGTTACTGTTTTATTGATCTTGTAGATTTTCCACATTTCGAAATCGAAGAACTAGGTTTTACTATTCTTCTACGTTCTTCTAGGTTTTACTGTTTTTATTGTTCTTCTTGTTCTAGGTTTTACTGTTCTTCTAAGTTCTTCTAGGTTTTACTGTTCTTCTAAGTTGTTCTAGGTTTTACTGTTATTCTTAATCTAGTTCTTCTCCTAACGGATTTTTGGGAGTATATTGCGTAATTTGGTGAGTGTATATGGAGTAATTTGTTGGGTGTATATGGTTGATTGTTGGGTGTATATGGAGTAATTTGTTGGGTGTATATTTCTGAAGTGATATAATGTAATATAATCAACTGTTACAACTGTTCTAATATTGCTTATTCTTGGGTGTATATTGCTTGACCTTGTAATATTGGTTGACCTTGTATATTTATGCATGTTTGAGTGAATTGAACATCATTTTGAACTGATCTAATTGAATACTTATGAGAATCCGTATACGTGTATGTGGCTGATTTATGGGTGTATCTGACTGATATATGGGTGTATTTTTTCATTGCAGTAAAAATGGCAAGCAAAAACTAAGCTGAAAAAATGTAAGCACAAATATATGTCTTAGATCAAATCAGTTTTTCATAATAGAAATATATCTGACTCTAATTTTGCTTTGTTTACAGCAAACCAAAGACCTGAAGTGTGCAACCCATTTGTTGAGTGAGAAATTCGGAAATATGAGCGAGGAGAAGAAAGCAATTGTTAGGGATTTGGGGTTTGGGGGCCTGATGCACATCCCGCCGTTAAGGGTGCATCACAAATTATTAAAGGAGTTGGCTAACTCCTTTAAATTAGGGAAAAATACACTCGAAACCGGCTACGGTTCATTTAGAGTAAGACCAAGCACAATAAGGGCTGCGCTTGGCCTCAACGCGTCATATAACTCATTACAGACATAGGTGTATATGAGCCATATTGGAGTATTTTTCAAGTGATGTTTTGGTGTATTTCATGTGATTTTCATACTATGTTGTTTTCCTTTTTGTAGGAGATCTATTTCCTACGAAAGTCAGTTATAAGAAACTTTTTGAAGAGAACAAACAGATTTTTAGAAGATTCCAAGGAAAGACTCTAAAAAGTCTGACGGATGAGATGATGACTATTGCTGTTGATAATGAACAGGATCGCCTCATGTTCAAGAGGATTTTCATCCTCTATATACAGATGACATTTCTGTTACCAACCATAATCAACAAAATCTCCCCTGTGCACTTGGCACCAATTTTCAAGATGGACAGAATAAAAGAGGGGAACTAGGGAGCACATGTTCTGAATTTCATCATTAAAGGCATAACAGATTACAATCTGAAAAAGAAAAAAGCAATTGATGGTTGCCTATTTGCCCTGATGATAGTTTACTTCCACCTATCAAAAAATAAAGACAAGAAAGCAGAAGAAAGACCTCCACAGCTCTGGATTGCCAACTGGACTAGAGAGCAGTTGGTTGAAAGAATGAGATCAGAAATGGATGAACATTTGGTAAGTGAAAACAATACCTTGGGTGTATTTTATTTACGTGAATGCTGTTAACTAACATTTCTAATGTTTCAGAGAATTGTAAACATGATCGAAACAAAGGAGGAATTAAAACAAATGAAGAAAAAAGATAAGAAAAAAAAAGAAAAAAAAAAGGAAAGCAAGTTCATCATCATCAAGACTGAAACATCTGAAGCTGAAGTCTATTCTTCCTCTGATTCTGAGACTGAAGAAGACTCAGAGGGACCAAAAAGGAAACAACCCATCCCAACAGCCAAAAAGTAAGTAACATACTTGGGTGTATTTTGTGTATTCATTTGGGTGTATTTTGTGTATTCAGTTGGGTGTATTTTGTGTATTCATTTGGGTGTATTTTGTCCCTTTTAGTATGTTTTTAAATAATGATTGTTTGCCTTCCAGAATGAAATCCAAAAAAAGGAAGAAGATTTAGGAGGATTCTGATTCAAAATCTGAATCAAATGATGAGTAATGTTCTGAAATTATTATTGCTTTACTTTTGGTTTATTATCAAAATTTCATGTATTAACAGAGCGTCTCTTATTAACTTTTAGAAGCAAAGAATCATCACCGGTAGAGAAACAAAAAACAAAGAAAAAGACTCAGAGAACACAACAAAAGTAAGCACTTCTTTTCAATAGTATTTTCTGATCAATTTAATTTTGTATTTCTGATTCATACTTGCTTTTTCCCCAGGACACAATCCAAAAAGAAAAAGGTCATTATTGAGGATTTATCTCCTGAGCAAGCTCAATCCTATCATGGGTACAGTACTTTGTAAGCTATATTACCATTTATCATCAAAATTATATTTGTTAACATGTTATTTTATGCATGTACTGTCAAATCTGAAATTAGAACTGAAGAATTAGAAGAATTCTTAAGGGAAAACAATGAAAAATCTGCTGCACATAGGTATGTCTTGTTGGGGTGTATATTTCAGATTTTAAGGTGTTTTCTTTCCTAATAACTATTTCTGGTATCCCAGGGAGAAGGGAGCTGACATGCGATCGACAGAAGGTCACTATGACTCATCTGAGACGTAAGAACCTTTATTTGATAAAATCTTGTTATCGTGATTTAATCGTATGGTATTTTTACTGAATGATATCTATTCCATCTTTAGAATACCGGACGTAAACTTAGGAAGTGATGATCCTTTGTCTCAAGGACTGATGAGAGGATTTTTGCCAGTAAAGAATTCACAAATAAATTCTCGTTGCAAGTATAGTTTCTAAACTAACAATAATCCTTTCATACAAAAACTTGGTTGTCACAAGTAACAAATCCCTAAAAATTAATAACTGAAGTATTCAAACCTCAGGTCGTCTCTCAAGGAATTGCAGGGAGGTTTATTTATTATTGGTTATGGAAAAGTATCTCTTTGGGATTTTGAATAAGGAACAAGAAAAGTAAACTGCAAGAATTAAATCGATAATTAGAAAAGCTATTGGCAAGGTATGAGAACTAGACGTCCTATCCTAGTTATCCTTATCAATTGTGATGAGAATTGTTCATTGCTCCCACTTAATTAACCTCTAACTATGAAGGAAAGTCAAGTGGACAAATCAATTTGATTCCTCAAGTCCTAGCCAACTCCTAAGGAAAGACTAGCTTTAGAGGGATCCAAATTAACCAGCAACTTTCAATTATCAATCAACAAAGGAGTTTGATAACTCAAGAGTCTCCAATTACTAAACCAAAGCCAAGAATATAAAAATATAATTTAAAACTCTCCAAGCATTTTATCAGACACTTGGAAGGCATAACATAAATATATGGAAAAGTAATAGGGAATGTAAAATCTAAAACTAACAATTGCAAGCATCAATGATAACAATTAAAGCAAGAAGCAATAAACATGAAATAACTCAAATTGCATTAAATATAAAATCAAATCTAACATGGAGTTCATAAACTAAAATAGCAACATAAAGAGATTAACAAGAGAAATAGATAAACTAAAATACTAGAACAAATAAAAGTAGAAGAGAAACTAAATTAAAGGAACATTGAACCTGAAATTGAGAAGAAATAAACCTAAAAATCCTAAAACCTAGAGAGAGGAGAGAGCCTCTCTCTCTAGAAAACTACATCTAAAACCTAAAATTATGTGAATGAATTTATGATTTGTGTTTCCCCCATTCTGCAGCTTCTATTCTATGTTTTTTGGGCTTGGAGCCCAGAAATCGCCCCCAGGGCTTTTCTGCAATTTCTGCACGTAACGCATGTCACGCGTACGCGTCGCTTATCTTCTGCGCTAGGCATGCGTGCGCGTCGCTGCCAGCTTATCAAAACTTCGTTTTCGCACGTTCCTTCCACTTTTGCATGTTTCATTTCCATCCTCTAAGTCATTCCTGCCCTATAAAGCCTGAAAACACTTAACACACAGATTATGACATCGAATGGTAATAAAGAATAATTAAAATTGATAGTTTTAAAGGCCCAGGAAACATGTTTTCAACTATATCACATAATTAGGAAGGAATTGTAAAACCATGCAAATTATATGAATAAGTGAGCAAAAAATTGATAAAAACCACTCAAATTAGCACAAGATAAACCATAAAATAGTGGTTTATCAATCTCCCCACACTTAAACATTAGCATGTCTTCATGCTAAATTCAAGGAGACAAAAAGAATGAATGGGGGAAAGTAAGTGGTTTATCAAGGACACACAGATCAAAGCAGCATAAACAAACTGGCAGAGAGCGTGTAATTTCTCTTTCTAATACCGGTTGCTTTTATCTTTTATTACCTTCTACTTCTAATTCTGTATATATTTTTTTCAGAAAAAAAAAGCCCTTTAATGTTTTATTCGAGAAAAAAAAGGCAGGAAAAAAAAGCAAAAACTGCAGCTACATAAGTTCTCAAAAAAACAAAGCCTGTGTTCCTTTTGATTGTTTCAGGTGTATTTTTGACTTTCTTTGGGTGTATTTCAGGTTGAGTCTGGTTGAATAGTCAGTCAATGAGCCAGCTGAAGAGAACATGATAGTTGTGCGGGTAGAGACACAGTCACAAACCGAAGCGCTTTCAATGTGAGTTTTTCAAGAAAATTTTAACCTTATAACCATTTTATTTTCGGGGGCTTTGTTAACCTTTTATTTTTCTTCTTGTTTAGAGTTCCGATTCAAGTTTGTCTACCACTGTCCCAAATAACCACTGTGCCAGAAATTGAACCAACCCCTGTACCAGAAATAGAACCAACCCCTGCAAAGTCTCCAAGTGAAAAAATTAATGAAGAAACTACAAAAAGGTAAGGAATAATCTTGGGGTGTATTTGTTAATTTTTTGGGTGTATATTGTCCTTGTTGGGGTGTATATCCTCACAATTGTTCTGTAACACTGCAACACTCTAGAACCACCGCCAAAAACTGAAGAAAGCACACCCACGCTTCCACCAGCTCCATCTAAAGTGTAAGTTCAGCAGAGTAAAATTTTGTTTTCAATATCATTCATCTATTCTTATTCTTATAGTATGTTATATCTCATCACGCAGTAATCCAGCCCAAGAAGATGCTGCTGCACTGATGATGATGGCACGGACAGCATCGTACATTCCTAAAGAAGGTCCGATGCCATCATTCAGCCTCGGCTTGACTGATTCAAGCCAAGAAGAAGCAGCAACGCAAGAGGGTGCAGCAACGCAAGAGGAGAAGAGGGCGAAAACTCCTGAAACGCCAAAACTAATAGAACAGTTAGGGGAGCTGGTGGAAAAAGTTGCAGGCAGTGGGGAGAAAACAGAAGGTAAAACTCCACCTATTCATAAGCAAAGTGGTGAACAAAGTTTTGAAAAATTTGAAACTCTTGCAAGGACAAATGAAATGAGTGCTGAAATGAAAGAGAAATGTGATCTGGGCCACACGTGTGAAAACATACGCAGATGGAAATACTAATGAGTATGACGCCGTGTGCACACTCATTGCCCAAGATAAATACATATTGTCAAAACTCCACTTCGTATCTCTCCAAGCTGATACACATATAGAAGTTGAGGTAATATTAGAATAAAATTAATGATTTTATCATGAAAAGTAACTGCAATATCGATTTATGTAAAATTGATTTGGGCTTTTATTTCTATATTGTCTCTGCCATGTGCCTCATCCTTAACCAGCAAAGATTAAAAGGTTTCAAGAAGAAATATACTGTCTCCCCCTGATATTGTGGTAAGTTGTACTTCAACAAATCTTGGGTGTATTTTCTGTATTAGTTTGGGTATATTTTCTGTATTCATTTGGGTGTATTTTCTGCATTCATTTGGGTGTATTTTCTGCATTCGTTTGATGTTTCACAATTTTTGCAGAACATGGCCATTGAAAATCATCCAGAAGGGGTATTCTTACAGCCTAAAACCAATAATCCATTCAGGGTGGAAGACTACCCGATGGTTATACCCTTCTTGGACCTTAAAAAATTAGCATCGCATCGTTATGTAAGTTTTTATTTCTAAAACTTCTTATTACCATTCTTTACTTATGTCCCAAATAAACTAAAACAATGTTCAATCTGGACATACTTCAGATTTTTACACCTATTTGCCATTTACAACATTGGTGGTTATGGGTGGCTGATACAAGGAAAAAAAATCTTTTGTACTCGACCCATATCACACGACTTGTCCAGCCGATGAAAGAAAGACCATAAATATATTCGCTGTAAGTTGGTTCTGTGTTCTGTATTTTAATATTTGGGTGTATTTTATATTTGGGTGTATTTCTGTTCAATATAAGGTGTAGGTTTGTGCTCATTTGTTTATATTTCTTTATTAAATTTATTCATATATTACTGATTTGTTTTGTGTTTTAAGGGACATGTAATTTCAAGAATGAGAGTATATACCGGGGGCACCTCTGAAGAAAGATGATCACAAAATTCATACACCATACATTAACATCTCAGGTCAAAAGATAAGGTAGAAATCTTTTAATCTGAAAATTAAACTTTCCTAGATGTAATTTGCTAAGTTATTTCTTGTTTTTCAGCTATGACTGTGCTATTTATGTAATGAAATAGCTTGAGATAATTCAGCCCGAAAATGATAAAAGGGAGAAGTATGAGTGGGACAACTGGACCCAGGTAATTGTGTTTAAAAACTATATAACTCTATATTACCTTATTAAATTAACATAGTTGATTAAAATAAAAATTCTTTTAAACTTCAGGATGAGGTGGACCACTATAGAGTAGAATATGCTTCCCGAATTCTATTCCATGAAATGAATCAAGACAAAGCTGAAGCCATTAGGGGGAGTAATACAATAAGACTGTCCAAGCCATCCTCTTTGTTATTGAGTCCATATTGTCAGATAGATTCTAATGATATTGACACTGATTAATGTAACTGTTATATAGTCTTGTAAGAAATTGAACAGATGCTGTAAAAAATTTGCCAATTATGAGTAAATTTTTTTTCCATAATTCAACTCTTTCTGCTGTATTCAAAATGTCTGAATTATAGGTACTATAATATGAAGGAAAACATTAAACCAAATATACACCCATAACCTGACATTTTACACCCAATAAAAGTTGAATATACACCCAAACATCTATCCCCTGATGATTTATCCCTAAAACCCTAAACCCTAAAACCCTAAACCCTAAACCCTAAAACCTAAAACATAAACCTAAACCCTAAAAACCTAAACCCTAAACCCTAAACTCTAAACCCTAAAACCCTAAACCGTAGTAAAAAAAACAATATTTTATAACATAAACAGCAGATTGTGAAATATATATATATATATATATATCTGTGTGTGTGTGTGTGTGTGTGTGTGTGTGTGTGTGTGTGTGTGTGTGTGTGTGTGTGTGNNNNTGCTGCTGCTGGTTCCCTAAACTGATAATTCATAACACGTCCTTGATATTGGCTGAAATTTGGACGCACCACTGATGCAGAATCAAAGAGGTTTAACTAGATATAATAAACTCATATATTAGCTAAACTATTAACGAGAAAATTAAACTCAATCACCACATATTTAAAGAACATCACTTTTACCTCGTTTAAAGCTTTTGTTTTCTTCTTCTTTGAGGCATTTGCAATCTGTTTGTCCAACTTTGAACCTAGTCTATTTTTTGGACGTCCTCTTGTTCGAATCCTTGGAGGGATTTGAAGCTCGTTAACGGATTTCAAGTTGGCGTCTTCATGAGATAAAGAAGATGTCCCCTTCCTTTTGGCTTTCAATGATTCCATCTCAACCATGATGTTATCGTACGCATGGTGCAGAATTGCAGTCAGCTCCTCCGATTCTGATGCAAATTTACAAATATTTTGCGAACGAAAAACCAATTCATCAAACCTCTTGCTTCTTGGCTCCAACAATGGCTCGTCGTGGCTGCTCTTGATATGTGTGTGTCACCTCTTTACCTTCTTGCTCCATCGTTCCAATATATATCTCGATGACACTTGGCTTACTCGTTCAAAGCTTAACACACTTAGTGCGTGACGGCACAATATCCCTCTTGACTCGAATAATAAGCATTGACATTTTACCTCGGCTACTACTGAGTCGTAAGTAACCACAAACTTGTTGAATACTGAGCTGAAAACTTGTTCTCCAACTTCGTATACTAAATAGCCTAGAGCGGAATTTGTTAATCTAGTGATGCAATTCGCCTTTCCTCTAAATTGTACTTGGACTTTCCTAAACTTTTGATGAGTGTACACATCTTGAAACTGAGCTTCAATGGAGGATTTGGTTGCACACGGTATGACCGTATGAAAATCTGCAGCATCTGATTCTCTCTCTGCTTGCTCCTTGCTTCCGAGGCAATTATCGTATTGTTTGACAAATTGAATAAGCGAGCTGTTCCGGGTAATAAACTTGTTAAAAAATGAATGCATGATCTCGCTCCTTTGTGTGCTTTTCATCCCTGCCCAGAAGTGGTGATACAGATAGATTGGAACCTATATATGACGATCTTCATATAGATCTGCAGAATACACCAAAAAACAGACTATAAATACACCCGAAAAAATATGCAATTTACACATCTGCTGCAGATTTTAAACAACATTACCTGAAAGCCACTTGTTGTCCACAAGACCAAAATTCAGCAGAAAATCATTCCAATTCCTATCAAATGAATCTTTACTATGAGAGTTCCTAACAACTTGGCTCAATTCTTGTTCAATTTCAAAATGTCCCGTGTACCCATTTAATTTGCTTGGGATCTTCTTCGTGATGTGCCAAATACACCAACAGTGAATTGTTGTTGGCATACAAGCCTCTATAGCCCTTTTCATTGACGTGCATTGATCGGTGAGAAAATCTTTCGGAGCATTTTCCCCTATGCAACGAAGCCAACATTGAAATAACCATTTGAACGACTCAATTTCTTTATTTTTCATCAAAGCGCATCCAAGAAGTATTGACTGACCGTGGTGATTCACCCCGACGAAAGAACCACAAACCAAATTATACCTGAAACAAATTACGACATTGCAGAATGAAAATCATTACGTACACTCATATAATGAATTTATACACCCAAGGAAGATCCAAGATACACCTCTGCAGCAGATTCATAGAACAAAATTAATTTAGCAGCATAAACAAGAATAGCATATTACCTGTTTGTATTGTAGGTGGTGTCAAATGAAATAACATCTCCGAAATACTCAAAGGCAGCTCTACTCCTTGCATCGGCCCAAAAAGCAAGCTTAATCGATTGATCGTCCTCGAGTTTGAGCTCGAAAAAGAAATTCTGATTCTTCTCTTTCATTCTCAATAAATATTTTCCGAATTCCTTTGCATCTTCTTGTTCCGAAATATTATGCACTTCTCTCGTGTTGTAATTTCTCACATCCTTTTCAATAAAATTTAACTTGCGGTGACCCCCAAGCTTCCGCAACGAATGATTGGAATGTTTTGCTTGGTCTGATACCGGCTTCCTCGTTATTCTCTATTGTACGACGAACGGACATGCTTAGTTCCCTGTGCTGTTTGAGCATTTCTGCTTGAGTTGGACAGCAATGGTGTGAATGATGTAGCACAACCTTTGAAATGATCCAAGCACCAACATCCTTCAATGTGTGTATATAAATTCTTGCAGGACAATTTAAACCAGCTGTGGGATTTGTCTTCTCGGTCAGAGAAATTTTAGATTTCTATTTTCCATCTCTGCTACATGTGATCAATTGATTCTTAATTTCGTTTCCCTTTTTATTTATGCTCCGAACTCTTGTAGAAAAACCTACAGCCTTAGCATATTCCTTGTAAAATTTTGCAGCATCTTCAAGGATTTTAAAGGTCATTCCAACCTTGGGAATAAGCTACTCATCAACAACAGAGAAGTGTTGCAAAAATACAACATGTTTAAAACAAGAAAATACTATAGAATTTTTGTACCTCATAAAAAAATAACAATCAAAGTAAAATACACCCAAGGACTCCTGATCTACACCCGTTATGACAATAAGTCAACTAAAATAACAAGAAAAATCATAAACTGTAAATACACCCAAACTCCTCCTTAAAATACACCCAAACTTCCCTAAAAATACACCCAAAAAGTTCTAATCTACACCCGAGTGTCTGCTATAAATTGCAGATAATTAATCAAAACTAATACATTAGATTCAATCCACAGATTATGTTCACGTATTAATTTCACAGTCTATGTTCACGAATTATTCAGCTAGACAATCATAGACGAATAACTGCATCAAATTCAGATTAATCTTAATTAGCTGAATCTAAATCAAACCTCAGGAACTTCGTTCAATTCAAATTCAAAATCTACTTCGCCCTGATTGAGCTGACAATCTGAGGTTGAATCATCCATTATCTTCAAGGTTCGTTCAAAATTTGATTTCAGAAACCAGAAAATCGAAATAAAATGAAACTAGAGTTACAGTGAGAGAAACTGAGGTGAATGACGAAGAACAAAGCAGTGATAAACACAGAAGAAAAAACAATCGAAAATACAAGGGAAGATCGCAAGAAGGAGAACGAAGAAACTTGGCAAGAGATTCGAAGTAGGTAACGAAATCTTTTGAAAATTGGAAATTATATTATTTGCGCGTTAATTGGTTTTGATTGATATAATGTTCTGTTATATAGCGCGTGACTTGTACGTAACAATTGGAGCGCGTTTAGGTGTTAGTAAGCTTCAGGACTTGTAACACTTGTAAGTGTTAATCACTTGTATGCTAAGATTAATCCTTTAAAAAAATAAATAAATTAAATATCTCTTGATTTATTGATTCTTAATTAGATAAGGAAAAAGTTTGGTAACTAAAAATTTTCAGCCATAATTAGCCAAAACTTTTTATAATATACTTCATTTACATCATTTAATGACAGTTTTATTTTTTAGCCCACTCTTTTATCATTCCACTTATCATATTCTTATCAACTCCATTTATTAATGATATTAATTATAATATCATATTCCTTACTATTAGGCATTCTTGTAATCAATACTTAATATTCCCTTTTATAATTTAATTTTTATATTTAAAAATATAATAAAGATTAATAATAATAATAATAATAATAATAATTAATAACGGTTATGATTTATCATTGTAATTTATTCTTGCTTTACTCCTTCGCCTAATGGAGATACGGTAATTGTAATTGATTATTATCATAACGCTTTTTTGTTTTATTATTATTATCATTATCGTTCTTTATTGTAATTAATTTTCTGTTTTTGTTAATTCATTTTTCATCATTCAATCAAGAGATACAAAATCTGAAAGCTACCCTAATGTGATTTTGTTTCCGTTAATTCAATTATTTTCATTCAAAATTCACAACTCTAATACCATTGCAAGCACAATTAGAATAGGTTAAGAAATTTTACAAGAAATCATCTTTGTCATTATAAATAGTATGTCATTTGAATTCTATCTTAATACAGTACCTATGGTAGAAAGTGCTAAAAATTTTGAAAATACAACAGATGGACTCACTCGACGAGGTTGTTGTTAGTCAATCAATTTTCGAAAATATGAAAAACTCCACTAGTTTTGATGAGGTACGGTAATAAACTGATTAATTTTGTGTGTGTGTGTTTTTATGTGCATTTATAATTATATTGTACTAATTTAGTTCATACACATAACATTCATACGTTTATATACATAACATCCATAATTACATACAACTAACATCTAAAAATTAAATTTATATTTATTAGATATTACATCCATATACATATCATTTTTTAGTTATTGCTTAAGTAACTATAAAATTAACACAGATGTTTTTAAATTTTATCATAATTGAATTTAAAAACGTCAAATTCTTAAATTAATTTATTCAATTGATAAATTTACTCATAACATCCATAAATTCATACACATAACATCCATAATTTCATATTAATAACATCCATAATTTTGTACTCATAATTTTCATAATTTTATACATATGATGTCTATAATTAATAAATTTTTATAATCAATATTATCAAATTTTAAACTATACGTCTTATTGTATTCTTCAAATTATCTCATATGTGTACTAATAGGTCATGATTTTAATTATTTTAATATTTTTATTTAATATTTGTATGTATGCTTATTTATTGATTTTAATATGACGAGTTCATAATTATTTTTAAAAATTTATTTTTAATTTTTGTTTATATTTTATATTTAATAGTCTATATGTAAAATATAAATTATATAGTAGAAGTTTTAAAAAATTTTTAATTTAACTTCTATAATTTTTGTAGAGAATTATTGCATTTTAATGGATAATAATGTGATTGAGAGATGTTAGGGATTTGATTTGGGAGAAACTGAAATTGATTTTGGGAAGAACATTAATGACTTCAAACATTCAGCAAAATGATAGGTGATAAGGAGAATAAGTGATAAGGAGGTATATATCACTTGCTTATTAAGAGAATGAAAATTTTTATGTAATATTTCTATATTGTAATTATTTTTTGGCTACCTAACACTCTTCGTTAGATAAATATTTGTTTTGTTGGCAATAAATTTGTCATTTTTTAAAATATACCTTAGATAATAGTAATAATAAATACTTTAAAATTGAATTTAAATCCTAATTTCTTTCTATTCCTATATATTGTACATTTTCTGCAAATCTCTCGTAACTCATTACAATTATTTTCTCATATATATTATAAATAGTATGATGGTGTGAATTTCTATACAAAGTTGAAGTGGCAATGAAATAAGGTGAATTCTACTCGATCCTTTTTAAAATAATATGTAAATTATCTTTTATAATGTGTCATATTTTAATTGAATATTTACTTTTAATTTGAATTACTATTTTAACTATAGTTAGATTATATTGTAATTAATTTTTTAAAAGGGATAAATGTATAATTTATTAAAAGATTAGAAACTAATTTTTTTAATTTTCCAAATACATTAATTGTGTCTTTAATCCTAAATTCTTCTTTCTCGTTCTCTCTCAATGTCACTCAACAACTCTTTCTCACCAGTCAACCTCTCCTAAAGTCTCGAATAGCCAAACTCTAGAGTCCAGAAGTCACGATCACCAGCCCCTCTGATTCGTCTTGCCAGTTTCGGTGCGTCTCCAACACTGCGCCGTTGCGTCTGTGGCTCTCCTGCTCTGCGTCGTCGTGTCTCCTTGCTCCGGTGCGTCTCTCGTCATTGCGTCCTCGTCCATCGCTGCTGTCACCCCTGGCCAGAGTCTGCTCCGCCATGCTTGGACAGGTTGGTTTTCTTTCTTCTCCGTGTTCTTGAAACTCCCTATCAGTTTTTTTTAGTTATTTAGTTGACTTATAATTTGATTACAATCAACGAGGCAGTACTATTTAGGAGGCGCGACGAGGATGAAGGAATGGGGGAGGAGCGAAAGGCTGAAAGCCATTACAGAGGGGGTTAAGATACATCTTTTGGAAATGATTTGAGAAAAAAGCCATGTTTCAAATTTTAATACTTTAAAAAATTGTATAATTGTCCATTTTAGCAACTTTTAATTATAAAATAGTCTAACCATGGTTAATCTAATAACCAATTAAGAAGTGACACATCACATAGAGTAAGTTACATGTTACTTTATAAAGAGTATGGTAGAATTCATCATGAAATAATACTTGCATCATGCTGTTTGTATAAGCAAACTCTTATATATGTTAGACATATCCTTGACTAAATATTATGGAAGTTTGTATAATGTAACACCCTACCATGCAGAGCTTTATATTTAAGTCGTAAAATAGAGGTGGTGAGATATTACAACCTCTAAAATAAAAATATATACGTAGATATAGTTGAAGGAATTCGTAACTAGGAGCCTTGAAGGAAAGTTTAAGCAAAACCACAAAAAGATTAAGAGTATAAACATAAGGAGTAGAATGATAAAATATACAGAATATCAACCTCCAGACTCGACTTGCGAAGCCAAGGCCAGCCGGAGTATAATTACATATATATACAATACCAAAATATCCCAAAATAAAAAACTAACAACCTATTCCTCCAAGTCACCTCTAGTAGGGACAAAAAAACTAATAACCTGTTCCTCCAAGTCACCTCTAGTAGGGATTATATACATATAAACAAGGCATAAAACAAAATACAGTAATTCCAAAATATCCAACTTTGCTTGCAGAGGAAACTCTAAATGCTCAGCGAGGTGTCTCTCGTCCTGTATCTGAAAAACAACAATATATGTATGGAATGAGAACCAGGGGTTCTTAGTATGGTAAAGGTGCCAATGTACATAATGTATAAGGTCTCGGAAAAGCCAGCGGCAATCCTAGAACTTCGACACTCATATTTAAACTTAAGATCTAACTAAACCAGTAATTTTGGTGAAACCATCTAAGGTATTCACATTCTAATTTATCTTTAACATAACATTTTACTTTTTATCTACTCAAACCCTCCGAATCGCCAGTGAAACTACCCTCAGCGTCACCTCCGTCAGCCTGAGAGATCTCTCAGTTACAAACACATACAAAACAAATAAGAAAGCTACAAATATAGATAACAGTTACAACAAATAGAACAAGTAGCAGATATTCAAAGCTAAGCAGTTAAGCAAACTAAAATAATGCACACCCAAGCAAAACATATAAATGCATACGATACATGCCTGTCCTATGTAACACCCTAACTTTCAGCACGTCATGATCGTACCAAAAGTGAGGTGTTACTAACCTGTTTCCTGTATTGACTATTTAATACTGAGCCTTTAGTACAATTTCGCGTTTCAATTTTTAAGAAAAAGCCAAAAAGTTTTGTTTCTATTAATTAAAATCATATATCAAAGATCTCCAAGCAATACTAGTCACATAGTTAGTAAGAATAATAAATATCATACAAAAGAATTCAAATGAAACTCAGACACCACTCCTATCCCTTTATATAAAATAAAATCTTAACTAACAAAGACGAGGGAATTATGAGAAAGCGAGAGAAATCATAAGTAAATCTATTAATCGCCCGCAGCTTCATACTGAGTCTTCGAACCCGTGTCACTGAAAGGGTGGAAGATTTTGGGGTGAGAACAAACCAAGCGCTCTCAGTAGGGAATGGGAATGACGTAAAAGTAATGATTAAGATGCAAATAATTAACTTTACTTAATAAAACTATTTTTTATCAAACCTTTGAAAATACTTTTTAATTCTACGTTAGATAATTAATTACTTTTCTAAACTCAAAACAGATTTCAGTCACAAAACTTGTTATATCAACTATCTCTTAGCCACCTAATTAATTCTTAGTCACAACAACAGTTATTAATCACCTCAATACATCCACAAACCAATAGAACAAGCAAGGGATTCAATTCAACACACAACAAGTCACAATAAGACAAACAGCATAATCACAAAGAAACAAGATAAGCAAACACAACCAAATCTAAATGAGCAAACAAGAATGATGCATGTCTAGTCCTATCGCAGGTAATGAGCTGATTTGTCGGTTTCGACCCGCACCCGACGCAATCCGACTCGCAAGTCAGATAAGGCATTCCAGGGCATAACCTCTTCAAGTTTCTACTTCTTGCAGGCGCTGATTCTCCAGCTGAAGTATGCCGAACATGACCTCTGCAAGTACTTGCAGGCGTTGATTCTCCAGCTGAAGAATTTGCCACTTTCTCCTGGAAGCCATTCCATACATACGGACATCCCCGCACAATCATTCACACATAAAGCCCACAGCCTCCAGTGAGCGTTACGTATCGCCGTCTTCACTGAGCCGTATCTATTGTGTCAAGTGAGCGTTACGTATTGCCGTCCTCACTAGACACTTGGCACTAAGACCCAACAACACTCAATATCTTTTTAGTCACTGCTCTCTGCTCTTCTATGGCAGAAGTCCTTTTACTTAATAAACCGGATTCAAGTTATTTTTATTTAAACCAACACATCTTTTTATAACCTTTCCAAACCTCCGAAACCACTTTACTTACAACAAGTTCTTCTTTCATACAAAAACCAGTTCTTTCTTAACCATGAATTTTTCAACCCAACTTCAAAACCATTTCAGATTTAAACCACTTTAAAAGAATCATTTATTAAATAAATCTCATGGTAGGGTCTCGAGACTTTAGGGAGGACGACAATCAAACTCAAAATATAAAGTCTTTCTTAATAAATCAAAAGTCAAATAATACAATTTCTCAAGTCCAACATTTTTCTAAATATTTCGAACAAAGTCTTAAGTTTCATAATAAAATTTCGACAGCATCTCCCCTAAAACTCGGACTTTGCCACCCTTTTCGGGTCTCAATCGAACTATTCTCAACCTCTTTTCAAACATTTCCAAAATAAAAAATCATTTTCAAATCTCAGTTCAATACCAACAAATCAAACCGACTTTCCCATTCAACAATCATAATTCTCAACATTCCTAAACAATCAAGAAATTAAATACATATTCATCACATTCAGTCACAAATGTAATTCAAAATTATCACTCACTCATTCCAAACAATCATAAATTATTTGCAAATACCCACTAGACTTCCATGGCATTCATAGATTAAAACAGTTGATTTCAACATGAAATCCCCTACTTTCGTACGAAATCAGAATCAACAAAAATTTTGGAAAAATTTTCTGACCGAGCTACTAAAAAAGAAAATGTCAGAAGTCGTGCCTCCTAGAACTCCAATTGGCCGAATTCAAGAGAAAGAGGAGCTACGTCACCGTCAACTTTTATCAAACAAAAATAACGCCAATATATAAAAGAGAAGGATACAAACATTTTTACCGGATTAAATTTTTAATTGAAATTACAAATCTCAAGAAATCAAAGCCGAAACTTTTGATATGGGTCACGTTTTCTTCATGCAAGCATTCGGTCTCTCCTGATTTTCTTTCTTTTGAGTTCGGTGATAAAGAAACCAAGGAAATCATTCATTGAATAATAATTCTAGTTAACGTGCCATAGGTTCAATTTGTTTCACATTTTCTTTCTTTAATGCTTCGGCACAATGGAATGAAATTAAGACTAATAAAAAAGAGGTGGCTGATGGTGGTTTATAATTAGAGAAGGGGATTTGCTTAGTAATAAGATTAGGTGTCATGGTTTAATAAAATGAAAGAGAACATGTGTCATCGTCATACATATATACACATGCATTAAGTCGTCTTTCTTTTCCTTTTGTTCTCAAATGTTTTCGTTGGAAACTTTCTTATAATAATAATAATAATAATAATAATAATAATAATAATAATAATAATAATAATAATAATAATAATAATAATAATAATAATAATAATAATAATAATAATAATAATATATAATATAATAACTTATAAATAACTAATTATTTAATTTTCAAAAATTTAGAATATTACATTCTATTCCATTTATAAAAATTTTCGTCCTTAAAAATTGACATAAGATGAAAAAGATTCATATCAACTCCATTTTTAAAATATCGAAGGAATGGAATAGAAAAGTGTAACACGTTCAGTTTTGCAAATGGAAAAAAAACCATATCTTATGAATATGACACAGAATGTGTAGTGTACTGCGGAGATTTGGAAAAATTCTTAATATTAGACTCTAAACAAGGATGCACATAATAATAATAGGTAAACAGCAATAAGGATGAATATTGTGAAAGGATCGAACAATAACTAGGAGCATACTCAAGTAAGGATATATATGAATAACAAGGTATGGTTAGAAGATATTCAAAACACATCCCAAGATGAAGATTCGAAACAAAGGTTCCACTGCAAGCAATCAAGGAAGAGATAACTTCAAACCTCATTAGCACGAGTAAGGATTATACGTTAAAACGAAGCTAACCCCTAAAACTTAACTTCTAGCATTCTCAAATTTCGTAATTCGCATTACTTATTACTTCTATTTCGTCCATGATAACCCATTAGTATTCCCATATACATAAGTCATTAGTATTAAGTTGGCCAGACTTAATACCATGAGGAATGCAACGGTCGACTAACAGCATTAATCAATAGACAGTCATGCATCTAAAACTTAAACTCGTCATTAGGACAAGTCCTATCGCATGACAGATACTCAGAGTATACAGTAAAGTATAGTTAGTCTATTCCCAAGGCTCTAACAGGGACAAACTGCTCTAATACCATAATGTAACACCCTAACTTTCAGCACGTCATGATCGTACCAAAAGTGAGGCGTTACTGACCTGTTTCCCGTATTTACTATTTAATACTGAGCCTTAAGTTCGATTTCGCGTTTCAATTTTTAAGAAAAAGCCGAAAAGTTTTGTTTCTATTAATTAAAATCATATATCAAAGATCTCCAAGCAATACTAGTCACATAGTTAGTAAGAATAATAAATATCATACAAAAGAATTCAAATGAAACTCAGATACCACTCTTATCCCTTTAGATAAAATAAAATCTTAACTAACAAAGACGAGGAAATTCTAAGAAAGCGACAGGAATCATAAGTAAATCTATTAATCGTCCGCAGCTTCATACTGAGTCTTTGAACCTGTGTCACTGAAAGGGTGAAAGATTTTGGGGTGAGAACAAACCATGCGTTCTCAGTAGGGAATGAGAATGCTGTAAAAGTAATGAATAAGATGCAAATAATTAACTTTACTTAATAAAACTATTTTTTATCAAACCTTTGAAAATACTTTTTAATTCTACTTTAGATAATTAATTACTTTTCTTTAAATTTCTAAACTAAAAACAGATTTCAGTCACAAAACTTGTCATACCAACTATCTCTTAGCCACCTAAGTAGTTCTTAGTCACAACAACAGTTATTAATCACCTCAATACATCCACAAACCAATAGAATAAGCATGGGATTCAATTCAACACACAACAAGTCACAATAAGACAAACAATATAATCACAAAGAAACAAGATAAACAAACACAACCAAATCCAAATGAGCAAACAAGAATGATGCATGTCTAGTCCTATCGCAGGTAATGAGCTCATTTGTCGGTTTCGACCCGCACCCGACGCAATCCGACTCGCAAGTCAGATAAGGCATTCCAGCAGCATAACCTCTGCAAGTTTCTACTTCTTGCAGGGGCTGATTCTCCAGTTGAAGTATGCCGAACGTGACCTCTGCAAGTACTTACAGGTGCTGATTCTCCAGCTGAAACATGTGCCACTTTCTCCTGGAAGCCATTCCATACATACAGGCATCCCCACACAATCATTCACACATAAAGCCCACAGCCTCCAGTAAGCGTTACGTATCGCCGTCCTCAATGAGCCGTCTCTATTGTGTCAAGTGAGCGTTACGTATCGCCGTCCTCACTAGAGACTTGGCACTAAGGCCCAACAACACTCAATATCTTTTTAGTCACTGCTCTCTGCTCTTCGATGGCAGAAGTCCCTTTACTTAATAAACCGGATTCAAGTTATTTTTATTTAAAACCAACACCTCTCTTTATAACCTTTCCAAACCTCCGAAACCACTTTACTTACAACAAGTTCTTCTTTCATACAAAAACCAGTTCTTTCTTAACCATGAATTTTCCAACCCAACTTCAAAACCATTTCAGATTTAAACCTCTTTAAAAGAATCATTTATTAAATAAATCTCACGGCAGGGTCTCGAGACTTTAGGGAGGACGACAATCAAACTCAAAATATAAAGTCTTTCTTAATAAATCTAAAGCCAAATAATACAATTTCTCAAGTCCAACCTTTTTCTAAATATTTCAAACAATGTCTTAAGTTTCGTAATAAAATTTTGACAGCATCTCTCCTAAAACTTGGACTTTGCCACCCTTTTCGGGTCCCAACCAAACTATTCTCAACCTCTTTTTAAATATTTCCAAAATCAAAAATCATTTTTAAATCTCAGTTCAATACCAATAAATTAAACCGACTTTTCAATTCAACAATCATAATACTCAGCATTCCTAAACAATTAAAAAATTAAATACGTATTTATCACATTTAATCATTCCAAACAATCATAAATTATTTGTAAATATCCATTAGACTTCCATAACATTCATAAATCAAAACAATTGATTTCAATATAAAATTTTTTATCGAACAAAAATAACGCTAAAATATAGAGAAAAAGAATACAAACACTTTTACCAAATTAAATTTTTAATTGAAATTACAAATCTCAAGAAATCAAAACCGGAATTTTTGATATGGGTCACGTTTTCTTCATGCAAGCATTCGGTCTCTCCTTAGTTTCTTTCTTCTGAGTTCGGTGATAAAGAAACCAAGGAAATCATTCATTGAATAATAATTCTAGTTAACGTGCCATAGGTTCAATTTGTTTCACATTTTCTTTCTTTAATGGTTCGGCACAATGGAATGAAATTAAGACTAATAAATTTAGCTAATGAGGTGGCTGATGGTGGTTTATAATTAGAGAAGGGGATTTGCTTAGTAATAAGATTAGGTGTCATGGTTTAATAAAATGAAAGAGAACATGTGTCATAATAACTAATTATTTAATTTTCAAAAATCCGGGGCATTACATTCTATTGGCCGTGAGCTCACGCGTCGGTTATACTGTCAGAATCCGACACATCTGAAAGTTAACTCAGATACTGTCTCTCAACTGCGCATCTCCAGGAGGCATAAAATTAGGGGATTAGTGCCCTACCACCTTCTCTTGGAGGCATACACCTGGGAAAATAAATCGGGAGATTAGTGCCTTACCACATTCCCCTAATGAATTCATGCCATACTGATCGAGGGATTAGTGCCCTACCACCTTGCAGACAAAGAGAGAAAGAGAATGTAAAGAAAAACGTCGGGAGATCAATGCCCACAAAATACAATTCACAAAGAATGCAGGGAAATGAATCAAGGGATTAGCGCCCTATTGCCTTTCCCACATCCAACACATTACAATCACAGAGAATACAAGGGAAAAAAATCGAAAAATTAGCTCCCTACCGCCTTCCCCACATCCAACTCATCAATATCATCGTTGCCATTAATCATGTCTCATTAATTCTCAAATTCATTATTATTCATTTACATTCATTCAGAATTCATAATTGAACTTTGCCTTCCTCTTTCTTCTTCCTTATTGCCAACCTCCTCATGAATCATATCTCAATTCAATTACATTATTTTATTGTTATCATTATCTTTATCACTTACTCCTTACTCAATATTACCAACATCTCATTACTTAATTGTCACTCCGTAAATCCTCATCCATATTCCCTTAACTCAATCAAACTAGCCCTTGTTTTAAAACTCAAAAGCTTGCTACCTGACCTCAAACAAGTTTTAAAAAGGTTTGGATAATTAGAGGAATGGTTGATAGTGTAAAAACGATGAATTTTCATCAAAATAGTAGTTTGGGAGGGGGTTTACAGGCTTGCCGGGAAGGTCAAACAGTGAAAACAGAATTCTAGTGTAAAACAGGATGGTGTGCGTACGCCCCATATATGCGTGCACATGCACAACCAATTTTTTTTTTTGCAAAGTGTGCGTACGCACCGTACCATGCGTACGCATGCAGTAGAGAGGTCTTCCAATCCTGTGCGTACGCATCACAGTGTGTACGTACCCAAACGCACGCACACCGGAAAATCTAGTTTTCTACAACTTAGGTAAAATTTAATTTTTGGCACTTAACTTTCGATGTCCATAATTTTCTCTATAAAACTCTGATTTTCACAAAATTTATACCGTTTTAAAGCTCTTGAAATTATCTTCATTTTGAAACCAATTTTATTTAAATCCAAAATTTGAGAATTTATGGTCCACCGAAGTTCGTTAAAAATCTATTTTTACTAAAAGTATTCAAAATCTCTCTTTTCCAAATTCTCAATTTCAAACCAAAGTTTTACACCTCAAAAAAACATCAAACATATTTCAAACAATTTCATATCCATTTCACCCATTTCACAACATTCCAATACTCAATTTTATGAATTTCAACCCAACAATTAATAACCAACAACACAATTCATCAATAAATCATAGCGCAACTCATAATCATTCATCATTCTCATCAAGCACCTCAATCATCAATTATCACACATTTTCATAATCAAACTCAACATATCCACCAAATCACTAAATCTTAACGAGTTCACATAGTTCAACTTATCCTACGGTCAACTAGCCTACGTTTTCACGTTACATTACACAATATCTACGAGAAACCAAAACCATACCTTAGCTGATTCCTCCCTAAGCTCAGAACGCTACAAAATATACTGTTCCACAAATGTCCAAAGCTCCAAATATACACCAAATAGAAAATTCAGCCACCGAAAATTGAACTCAAGCTTCCAATGTTCACTCCCAAGCCTCCAATTCCATCAATTTGCCTCCACAACACCTAATTTAATCTAATACCATATAAATATCACTAAATCAACATAGAGTTTGCTATACCAATAATTTCACAAGGGTTAGAGGATCCTCACCTTACCAACAGAAGTTTGGGACAAGACCTAACAAGTTCACAAAGCTAATTCAATTCTAAAACACCAAAATCACATAATCTTTCAAAAATCAACACCAAAATGACAAAACTGAAAGGGGAGAGCTGAGAAAAAATAAGAATTTTATTATCAAATTGTTTGGTGGCTTTTTTAGAGGACTACGAGACAAACGCGTGGTCGCTGATGACTCGTCAATCGGAGATCCAGATTGAAAAATATTGAAAATTTAAATCAAGAGTGGGTTAAGGTTCTTATTTTTCCCCCTTTCCCCAAAGTTTCAACATGATTCCTTATGTTTGAGGGAGAAGTGGCTGAAGCCACGTAAGGGGTGAATGGGTTGGGTCTTGGGCCCAATATGAGTCCGGTTTAATCGGTTTAACTCGTTGGCCTGTTTTTAGGCCAAAAATTTTTAAATTAGTGTCAAACTTCGTCTTTTTATTATTTTTACTTCTTTAAATTATAGAATTTAATTTTATAATTTCTTTAAATAATAATTAATTTATTGGCTAATTATTCATTAATTACGCGGGGTTTACATCCTACCCCCTAAGAAAAATTTCGCCCTCGAAAATATCGTTTACCACAAGTGTTCATGAGAATAATCCTCCTTTTTAACTCAACGTATGGAAGTCCTAAAGTCTTCCCAATCTCCGCACTTCTCCTGCCGCACTCTGATTCGTTTATCTCTAAGAATTTAGATATTCGCCCCATGCCAACCAAAATCTCCTTAAGCTCTACAATGCTTTAACGACAATATCCCGCGTAGCACTCTTAAGTTTGGTTCTAAGTTCGACATTCTCAATCCTAATTTATCACTTCCATCTTAGATATGAATATGCGCAATGTCTTAACGTTCTATAACGTAGTTAAAATTCAGTTATCAGTTTCACGATTACCTCCACCTTGTTATGATTGACAAGCATCTTGAGCCATCTTACGCGGACAAACTATAGCCTTGTGCCCTGGTAATTCGCACTTAAAACACCTCAACTCATCGGAATATGTCCATATATGCTTTCCCTTTCCATTTTCATTGTGATTGTAATTCCTCCCGTAATTGTTCTGGCCCTACGGACATAGGGGGACGTAATCATTTCTCTTGAAACTTTGACTCCTCGGTGTAATGTTCTTTCCTTGCTCCTTTCTGTATGACTCCTAGCGGTCATTCTTAGCCAAAGCAGCTTTCCTCAAGCACTCCTCTACAACTCTGCTCTTGTTTACCAGTTCAGAGAAGGTTCTGATATTCATTGGTCCTACTGTGCTCAGAATGTCGCTCTGAAGTCCACCTTCATACTTTATGCACTTCCATTCTTCGAAATCCCCTGGAGTACCCTAACAAATTCTAGAAAACCAGTATAATTCCTCAAATCGGCTGGTGTACTCTGCCACTGACCTTGAAACCTACTTTAACTGTAGCAACTCTATCTCTTTTGCCATCCTGGCTGAGTTGGAAAAAATACTTCTTGTAGAATTCAGATTGAAAGGCACCCCAAGGTATCACGACATTGTCTTGCTGCAGAAGACGACGTGTTCCCAACCACCAGAACTAAGCTTCTCCCATCAGCTGGTATGTAGCAAACTCAACATATTGATCCTCAGGCACTTGTTGCACTTGCAAGGCTCTTTCCATAGTCTGAAACCAGTTATCTGCCTCTGTAGGGTTTGTCGTTCCTCAAAAGATTAGTGGATTTACCTTCAGAAAGGTCGCTAAGATCATCGGCCCATTATCACCATGTCTGCCATTACCATTTCCAGCTTGGTGGCCAAGTATCTGAGTCGTGGCCTACATAGCCATATCCATCTCTTAAGTGCAGCCATGAAGTCCACAGAGTTATTTCCAATCGTTTCGGGTCCCGCACTACCTCTCCCGTGACCACGTCTGCAACCATGAGTCATCATTTAGTTTCGGTTCACACTAAACAAGTGATATCAAGGTGATCAGTCTCAATATCTTAAGTCTAGTGCTTCAAAGTCCCAAATACATGCTCATGAATAATTATGCCACATATATCAATTAGATATCCTAATTAGCATGTACAGACACCCAGAGTATGTCTAGAAGCATAGTCAATCCGTTCCTCAAGCTTTATAGGAACGAACTGCTCTAATACCATAATGTAACACCCTACCACACAGAGCTTCATGCTTAAATCATAAAACAGAGGTGGTGAGGTATTACGACCTCTAAAATAAAAATATATACGTAGATATAGTTGAAGAAACTCATAACTAGGAGTCTTGAAGGAAAGTTTAAGCAAAACCGCAAAAAGAAAAGCGCGTCACACACGAAAACAGAAAAATGGATGAACGAAAAGGGTTAAGAGTATAAACATAAGGAGTAGAATGATAAAATATACAGAATATCAACCTCCAGACTCGACTTGCGAAGCCAAGGCCAGCCGGAGTATAATTACATATATATACAATACCAAAATATCCCAAAATAAAAAACTAACAACCTATTCCTCCAAGTCACCTCTAGTAGGGACAAAACATAAAATTATAAACAGAGGAGAGTCTATATACATATAAACAAGGCATAAAACAAAATATAGTAATTCCAAAATATCCAACTTCACTTGCAGAGGAAACTCTAGACGCTCGGCAAGGTGCCTCTCGACTTGCATCTGAAAAATAACAATATATATATGTATGGAATGAGAATGGGGGTTCTTAGTATGGTAAAGGTGCTAACGTACATAATATATAAGGTCTCGAAAAAGTCAGAGGCAATCCTAGAACTTCGACACTCAGATTTAAACTTAAGATCTAACTAAACCAGCAATTTTGGTGAAACCATCTAAGGTATTCACATTCTAATTTAACTTTAACCTAACATTTTACTTTCTATCTCCTCCAACCCTCTGAATCACTGGTGAAACTACCCTCAGCGTCACCTCCGCCAGCCTGAGGAATCTCTCAGTTACAAACACATACAAAACAGACAAAGAAGGCACAAACATAGATAGCAGTTACAACAAATAGAATAAATAGCAGATATTCAAAGCTAAGCAGTTAAGCAAACCAAAACAATGTACACTCAAGCAAAACATATAAATGCATATGATGCATGCTTGGCCTACTAGCCGTGAGCTCACGCGTCGGTTATTCTGCCAGAACCTGACACATCCGGTAGCTAACCCGGATACTGTCTCTCGACTACACATCTCCTGGAGGCATAAAATTAGGGGATTAGTGCCCTACCACCTTCCCCTAGTGAGGCTGTGCCATATCGATCAAGGGAATAGTGCCCTAGCACCTTGCATACAGAGAGAGAGAGAGAGAGAGAGAGAGAGAGAGAGAGAGAGAGTAAGGAAAAACGTCAGGAGATTAGCGCCCTACCACCTTTCTCGCATCTCACAAAACACAATAGACAAAGAATGCAGGAGAATGAATCGAAGGATTAGCGCCCTACCTCCTTCCCCACATCCAACACATCACAATCAGTCAATCACAGTGAATACGGGAGAAAAAGATCGAGGGATCAGCGGCCTACCGCCTTTCCCACATCCAACTCATCAGTATCATCATTGCCATTAATTATGTCTCATTCATTCTCAAATTCATTATTATTCATTCACATTCATTCAGAATTCATAATTGAACTCAGTCTTCCTCTTTCCTCTTCCTTATTTCCAACCTCCTCATGAATCACATCTCAATTTAGTTACATTCTTTTATTGTTATCATTATCTTTATCACTTACTCCTTACTCAACATTACTAACATCTCATTACTTAATTATCACTCTACAAATCCTCCTTCATATTCCTTTAACTCAATTAAAGTATTCACCCTTGTTCTAAAACTCAAAAGCTTGCTACCAGACCTTAAACAAGTATTAAAGAGATTTGGATAATTAGAGGAATGGTTGATAGTGTAAAAATGATGAATTTTCATCAAAACAATGGTTTCGGAAATTTATAGGCTTGTCGAAAAGGTCAACTAGTGAAAAATAGAATTTTATTGTAAAACAAGGTGGTGTACATACAACCATGTATGCGTGCACAACCAATTTTTTTTTTTTGCAAAGTGTGCGTACGCACCGTACCGTGCATACGCACGCAGTAAAAAGACCTTCCCATCTTGTGCGTACGCATAACAGTGTGCGTACGCACACCTGCAAAATCTCCAGGGTGTGCATCTTGTGCGTACGCACAAGTCCAAACACACTCCCTGGTCTGTGCATACGCACACTTTATGCGCACACTACACTAGTGTGCGTATGCACGCACACCAGAAAATCTGGTTTTCTGCAACTTAGGTAAAATTTAGTTTTTGACACTTAACTTCTGATGTTCATAACTTCCTCTACAAAACTTCGATTTCTACAAAATTTATATCGCTTTAAAACTCTTGAAATTATCTTCATTTTGAAACTAATTTTATTCAAATCCAAAATCCAAGGCTTAAGTTATGGTATGCCGAAATTCGTTAAAAATTTATTTTTACCAAAAGAATTAAAAACCTCTATTTTCCAAATTCTCAATTTCAAACCAAAATTTTACACCTCAAAACAACATCAAACATACTTCAAACAATTATATATCCATTTCACCCCTTCCACAACATTTCAATACTCAATTTTATCAATTTCAACCAAACCATTAATAACCAACAACAACACAATTCAGCAATAAATCATAGTGCAATTCATAATCATTTATCAATTCTCATCAAACACCTCAATCATCAATTATCACACATTTACATAATCAAACTTAACATATCCACCAAATCACTAAAGCTTAACAAGTTCACATGGTTCAACTTATCCTACGGTCAACTAGCCTACGTTTTCACGTTACATTACACATTATCTACGAGAAACCAAAACCATATATTGGCTAATTCCTCCCTAACCTCGGAACGCCACAAAATACATTGTTGCATAAATGTTCAAAGCTCCAAATGTACACCAAATAGAAAATCCAGCCACCGAAAATCAAACTCAAGCTTCCAATGTTCACTCTCAAGCTTTCAATTCCATCAATTTGCCCCCCACAACACCTAATTTAATCTAATACCATATAAATATCACTAAATCAACATAATATTTGCTATATCAATAATTTCACAAGGGTTAGAAGATCCTCACCTTACCAACAGAAGTTTAGGTCAAGACACAGCAAGTTCACAAAGCTAATTCAATTCTAAAACACTAAAATTACATAATTTCTCAAAAATCAACACCCAAATCACGAAACTGAAAGGGGAGGAACTGGCACGAAATCAGAATTTTCTCATCAAATTATTCAGTGAATTTTGTAGAAGGCTTCGAGACAAACGCACGGCGTTGACGGTTCGTCAATCGGAGCTCCAGATTAAAAGATATTGAAAATTAAAATCAATAGTCACTACAAGAAAATGAAACATTTGTAACAAAAAATTTATATTAAATTTAAAATTGTTACAAATTATAGTTTTTTTTGTAATAATAAAAAAATTTGTTACAAAATATTTCAATATTTTGTAACAACTTAATTTCTTTTGTTACAAATTATGTTAACTTTCGTATCGAATTGTTATTTTGTTACAAAATGTTATAATGTTTTATAACAAAAGATTATATTGTTGCAAAAATTCAAAATATTTTGTAATTAATTCGGCCTATTGGTCTGTTTTTAGGTCAAAAATTTTAAAATTAATATCAAACTTCATCTTTTAATTATTTTTATTTTTTAATTATAAAATTTAATTTTTTAATTTTTTTAAATAATA
>NC_029787.2:105366064-105390757 GCF_000816755.2 Arachis ipaensis | reverse complement strand
TATAAAATCTCAAAAACTCTTTTCGGTTAATCTGACCTAACTTCTATACAATATTGTATTATTGGTAAGTGAAAGGAATAACAGAACTATGAAAAATTCCAAATGAATCATTGATACTATTTTAAAGATAATTATGTACTATATATTTTGTATCTAAACATAATACGTCATTCAAGTATTATTAGTTTATTACAATGATGTCATGTGTACATAAAAAATCAACTATTAAATTATTCATTTATATAAAATATATGTTAAAATATAAAATTTATATTAAAATATATTAAAATTATTGTATTTATATTTAAATATATAATAACTAATTTTTTATATACACATAATAATAATAATAAAAAATTATAATTTATTTTTATTATTATTATTATTATTATTATTATTATTATTCGCTTCTTCATCTGGTTCCTGAAAAGGTAAAGCTGTAGGGGGTGAGAACCTAACCACACGGTCTCACCACGGAGTTTCAAAAGTTGTCATAAGAATATATTCAATAAGAAAACTATTTTCAAGCTCAGTGATTATCATTGCCTTATGAATCTTTTAAAACCAATAGGAAATCGTTCAAAAACTTTTTCAAAGAAACAATGTTTAATCCTTCAAAAGTCCGAAACCTTTCCTTTCTTATAAGAAAAACTCAATCAGAAACCAACCACGCAATCAAACAACACAGTCATTAATTTAGCACCAAAGTTCATTCTCAAATGTAGCACGCCAGGACAAACACAGGCAAGACAGACAAGGAAAGCACAAGTAGGTAGCAGTTACAGCAAATAGTTCAAGTAGCAGTTAAGAACAGTTTAGCAATTAGGCAAACCAAAACAAGTTCAAACCCAAGCAAAGCATACAAATGCATATGATGCATGCCTGTCCTATGGCTGATGAGGCTCATCTGTCAGTTATCCAGCTAACCCGACAAGTCTGAATTGTCCTTAGACTGTCCCCCGACGTGCATCCCCAAGAGTCTATGCATAGCTTTTTCTCAAATAATCAATATTGCTCAATGGGGGTAACATTTCCGGGAATTTATATAGTGTCCGGTCACACTTACGTCGTAGGGTCAACAGAGTATCGAGTTTTCAACCTGGTACACGTGGTAGCAAGCCACGGCACTTAATCCAGGGAACCTCGTATCTCAGATATTTCAAATTCATAAGCCATATAAATAATTCATTCATCATTCATCAATATCTAAGACATCCTCAATATCATCATCATTCGTCAATCCATATCCCATTTCTAAATTCATTCAAAAATCATATTTCAAATCAATCATCATCATCCTTCTTTCTGTTAATCAACAATCTCAATCCAAAATATAATTCTTTCTTTGATAAATAAAGTAATCTTAAACCACATAATGCTTAAAATTAAACCTTTTTAAAATAACTACTTCAAATAAAACTTCTAATTTTATAAAATTTTGGCAGCATCTCCTCTAAAATTCGGATTTTACCACCCTTTTCGGGTCCCAACAAAACCATTTCTCAAACTCCTTTCAATTCAATTTCAAAATAAGACCAATTTCAATATCTTAGACCATTTTCAATTTAAACTCATTTTTCAACAAATCAAGCTTATTTCTAATATTATAATCCTTTCCAAATCTCAATTCATTTCCAAAAAAAAGCCAACCAACATTTACTCAAACCTTTTTCAACAGTTTCAAATCCGATTCATTCACAAATCTCAAGCCATTTTCCAAACCCAAATTAACTCTAACATCAAATCATTTTCCAATTCTCAAATTATACTTGATAAACATTCAAATCAGATTTTCAAATTAATCTTCCACTCACTATCTCAATACCAACTCAATATTCAGAAATAGCCACAGTCAAGTAAGCAATCACATTCATTTAAGGCAATTCAGTTCAATTCATAAGACTCCATAATCACTAAAAATATTTATTTGCTTAAATATCAATTTATAACAACTCTTAAGAATAAAAATGAGTTTAATGAAAACGCCCCTACCTCGCGAAACCACTAACCAAACGCGTCAGAGAATTCCTTTTTCCTCATTCCAAAATCGAACAGCATTGACTCCGACTATTTCCCGCAGCCGTATAGCCGAAAAAGCACCATTCACAACAAAACTTGACCCTGAGACATTAAAGTCGCATAAAACTCATAAACATATAATTGAATACTGACGCGAGGGTTTCGAAACAGAAACACTTACTGTACTAAGAGAATGAAACAATGGCAGTGGCATTAGCTACACTGAAAACTCTCCGCAACAACACCATCAAACACGGCTCTATAGTTACAATGGTTCAACCCTGAAACGTGAATACCCAAAACCCTCAACAAGCATATAACAACAATAACAATAGGGATTTTAGTTAGGAATTCACTACAGTTATGGAAAAATAGAACGATGGAGCGGCAATTGCATTAGTACCGGCGCAACTAGAAGCAGAAGCAGAACAGAAGACAACGGTGATCCGAGACAGGGATGAATTGCATCAGAACTAGAATAGCAACTCCGGTGTTCTTCTCCAGCATCAAGGATGACAGTTTGACTTACCATCATAAACAGCAACGAGCTAGGATCCAGATCGACGACGGCGACGGCAGCACTAAACAGGAACATACACTATTTTATCCAAAATAAAAATATAGAAAAATAAAATCAGGAAGCAGAGTATGAGCAAGAGTGTTACAGTTTCAAGAATAGGAGAATTGAAATCAGAACAAGGCTGGTGCTGTCTTCGACTCTGGTGGCGGTGCACGACTCACCAGTGACTGAGGCAATAAAGGCTTCAACCGAAATAGAACAGAATCAGAATCAACGGAAAAAACCTCGGAACAGTTCCGGTTAGCCCCATCAACGGCGACCTGAACCCTTTCTAACGGCAGTTCCTGCGATGGCTTCGTTCACCACCTCTCCTCTCTCGCTCCCTTACGTGACAGAAACGACCATGGAGACACGGCGACGGATTCGACTCCACCAGCGGTAGCAAGGGCACCCGCCGAGGATGATGATGGCGAGCCTTGAGGCGACGGCGGCGACCTCGCGCAGCACAGCGGCGGAGAGGGGATTCACGTCGCGAGACAGGCGGCGGCTCGTAAGGACGGCGCGAACTCCTCCCTCCACCGGCGCGCTCCTTCTCTCTCGGATTCCCTCTTTTCTTCTTCGATCTATTTCTCTCTGGTTCTCTTTTCTTCAGTGTGCGTGTGTGTTTGTTACATTGAGGGAGGGTAAGGTTGTGTGTTGGTGTTTCAGAAAGGTGAAAGGGGTAATGGCAGCTGGGAAAGGGAAATTATGTTTAAAATTAGGGATTTGGAATTAGGTTCCCAATTTGGGAATTAGGATTAGGGGTAGTTCAATTAGTTCACTAAAATTAGGAGTAATTGAAAACCAAAAACTAATTTTTAATCCACTAATAATATTTGTGAAAATACTATTTAATTATCAATTTATAAATTATTTTCAAATAAATATTCTAATTCAATAATTAGAGATAATGTAATTAATTTTCTTTATTCATAAAAATTAAAATATTAAATTCCAAAATCTCAATTCTTTAAATCAATTTATACAAAATTCTTATTATTTTGCAATTACTAAATTTTATAGTTCAAATATAGAAAATTATCTAACGATTATCAAATTATAGAAAGATTCTAATTTAATTATCAAAACTTAATTTAATTATCTTTAATTAAATAATTTCTAAAATTAAAGTCTTTAATGAATAAATAAATTGAAATTAACTCATAATAAAGTTTTTCAAAAGTTTTGGGTCTTACAATTATTATTATTATTATTATAGCCACCTTTTTCAAGAATCTTTGTGCTCTGAATGATCTTTTCAACAGTAATATCAGCAAAAGTAGGATGAATCTTCACTGTTTTAAATAAAGTCAATACAAGTATATACACACATCAATATAACTATATAAGCTTCACACAGTAAGAGAATGACTATAAGTCCAAAGTATCTGGGACATAAGTTTTAATATTTATCTATTCTGTAGTAACAGAATTTACATCCTAATAATGACGATTCACAATGTCCCAACCTAGTGACTAAATCGTCGGAGAATGTCCACCTCGGTGCTAGAGCTTCTTGTGTCATCAAAACATAGTCAATTATATAACATAATCCAAGTACGTAAAAGACTATAAGCAATCACTATAAGCAATTAAACTTCATTTTATTTCTATAAACCAATCAAATAACTCATGCCTAATTATTCAATAATCATGAATGAATGTTTTTTTGAATTCTCCTAGTATCCTATTTTTAAGAAATTGCGTTACATACAATTCAACTCTGAATATAATATTTTTATTTAGAGATGAAAAAAAGAGAATGACAAGAAATGTTGATGTTCAAAGCACACCTCAATATCTTAGTTCAAGCAGTCTTAGCCTTGCTTCAACACCTTCAATCATAGAAAGGGCAAAAAATAGAGCTGCAAATTCACTTAATTCAAATGCCAAAACAAAATTTTAAGAAGAGGTACGTGTATATGGTCTGAAGTTTTAGTTTGCATTAATTACACTTCAATTAATAGCTCAAACAATTTAAGATTATAATTCCCTTCAATGAACACTTGCTTATATAATTTGCTTATTCATGATATCTATTTCTTCCTATCTTGCCTAATCACATCAGCTATGAATAACATTAAAAACAAAGATAAATAACAATTTAAATTCAGCGAATGCCAACTAATTACCAGACAATAATTAGCTATAAATGATACCTGAAGAGTGACTTTCTCTTTTTCTGACAATTCGTTACTTACCACTATATTGTCTTCATCGGAACTAACAATAAAATGAACGTGAACATAAGTGTAAACATTCATAATCATTAGTCTCAAGCAAGCGTGATTTACAAGACCTGAATTTGTATAAGTTGAATTATATATATCAATCTGATGTAGGAATTAATGTAAAATTAGCATTAATTAAAAAATAAGTATGATCTAAAATGTCCAGAAAAGAACACAACAATTGAATTGTTCTTTTTAGATTTCGATAGATCAAAATAGTGCCCTAGATAAAGTTCAATTTTCAGTAATAAATAATAGCAAAATGAATTTGCTTATTCGAAAGGACCTAAACTTCCAAATTAAAGAGGACAAGAAAGAAGAGAATGAAAATTTAACTTACAAGTAGGAAGCGAACCATGTATGAAATCGATGAGGTAGAGCGAGAGATCAAGAGAAGGCGAAGCGAGAGATTGAGGAAATAGAATGAGATCCAGAGATTCAAAGTGCTGAGAGATTGAGAAGGAGGCAGAGCAAGATCGAGAGATTTAGAGCACTCTTGTGAGAGTGAGAACATGCGACGCGACGTTGGATTTGATTTTCAAACCAAAGCAATAAGGGTTCTTTATTTGTATGAGATTTAGGTAGGAGTGGCAATGGGTAGGGTAGGGTAGAGTTTGAATTCAACTCTAGCCCTACTCGTGCGTTGAGGTTTTTATATAAATTTGAGAATATCCCAACTCTAACCCTACCCGTTCTTAACTCGAGGGTACCTAACCCTACCCGTGGGTTCCCAAAAAGATGCAACATTATTATATAACTTGATGATAATTTAAAATAGAACTGATTTTTATGTAAAAAGAATGTATTAAATTATCAATTAATGATCTTCTCTTAGTAGCTAAGGATCTTTTGTATTTAGTGAGAAGTCTTTGGTTCAACATTCACTTGAAACACATTTTTATATAAGTATATAACATATACATATATATATATGGTGGGGGTTGGTCGGGTAGGGTTGAAACTCAACCCGCACAAGAACCATACCCGCATCCTACCCTACCCGACCAAGTTAGGTCGGGTTGGGTACCCGCGAGTAAGATGCATGTTGCCACCCCTAGATTTAGGAATAGGCAACAGTTTTTATAATTTTAAATGTATTTACTAACATTTGATGATATATTTTACTTAATATTAAATTTTATTATAATTACTAACATTTTAATAAATATTAACCGGTAAATATTACTAAATGTATAATGTAGTAGTGTATCAGTGTAAAATAGTTTTATATGTACATCTAATTACGTAACATTATATCTGTAAAAATAATTACTTTTTTACATTGACCGCCATGGATGATCATCCAAAAAAAAATGAGTGTTGCACAACTGTGTAAAATATTTTACATTGTCAGTTCATCAAAATTAAACTATTATTATTATTATTATTATTTGATCATACCCTGGTCCAGAAATAAAGCCAAGTCCAATAAGGATAAAAGGCCCAACCAAAAGAGTGGCCTCTCTAGCTTACCCGACCTCCTAAGAGGTCGAACACGATAAGAAGGTCTAATTCTACTTATCCAAATAAGTAATTATCTCCCTGAATCTCTCCTATTTTCTCTATCTCCACTAAAAGATAGATTCCAACAAACTCCCAAGATAAAGGGAATGGTTATCCACCAATAAAGGTGGAACTACTTCAAAAGGTGGTTATCTATTCTACTATAAATACACTGACACCCTCAGGTATATTCACGCTCTAATCTACTAAAAACCTTCCTAAAACCCTTGCTAACTTATGCATCGGAGTCTCTTGCAGGTACCACCCACACCTCCTCACAAGGAACTCGGACGGTGGCACCTCGACGCAAAAACAAGTCGGATGCTGCCTCACAATGAGTCTGGACCTCACGTTCAGGCCCAAATCATCATTTTAGGTAACTTTCGAGACATTAGCGCCATTGCCAGAGACCTGGAATTCAACCCTCGATAATGGCAGATTATCAATACGACGACGGTCACACGGCATTTGAATCAGAACTGGAGCCCCACCATGATGACCTCACTCTTGCAATACCTCCACCTTGGGAAAGAACGCACATTCCCCACAGAGAAGGGACATCAGGAATGGGTCCATCTCCCAGAAGATGAAGAACCTCCCCATCTAACGGAGATACTAGGTTTCGTCCATGGCCACCATGGACGACTCGAGCAACTTGAACTAGAAGCTGAACGACAATGAGAAGCAGAACGGGAATTGCGAAGGCAGGTACGATGACGAAAAGAGCTAGAAGAAAAGCTCTTAAGATTAGAAGTTGAACTCCGAAGACAGAGTAATCGAACAGATAGGGAAGAAAGTCCTCTAGAAGGTGAAGATCCATTTGTTGAAGAGATCATACGGGCCAGAGTACCAAGAAATTTTAAAATCCCCGACATGGATCTCTATGATAGAATGACTGACCCGAGACATCATCTTAGTAACATCAAAAGTCGGATGTACCTAGTCGACGCCTTTGATGCTACTCGTTGCAAAGCCTTCCTGACGTCTCTAACCAAAGTCACGATGAAGTGGTTCGATAACTTGCCTCCCAGGTCGGTAACTTGTTTTGATGACCTGGCAAGGAAGTTCCTCACTAGATTCTCAATCCAAAAGGATAAAGTAAAGCACGCACCGAGCTTGCTAGGGGTTAAACAAGAAGTCGGCGAGATACTCCTAGATTATATGGAAAGATTCAATAAATCATGCTTGGAAATACAAAACCTACCTACTGAAGTAGTGATAATGGGATTAGTTAATAGGCTTAAAGAAGGGTCATTTTCTTAATCCATATCCAAGCGACATCTGGGTTCCTTGTAGAAAGTACAAGAATGGGAAGAGAAGTACATCAACATAGAAACAAATTACTGAATAAAGAGAAAGAGAAAAACCTGTCCTATCCACCTCAGGAGAAAGGGAAAGAAGCTAAGAAAAAAGAGGAGTACAACTCAGAAAAACCTCGAAGGTATCATAATTATACTCCACTTTGAGTATCTCTTGACTCTTGAGTGCCACAAGCTTTACGGGAATTCTCCCAACGACTACTATGATTTAAAGAATGTCATTAAAAAGCTGGCCAGAGAAGGTCGACTAGACAGGTACTTGGCAGAAAGGTCGGATGATCAAAGGAAAAGGAAAAGAGATGAAGAAGGAGAATGGCAAGAACGTCCACGTCAGACTCCTGAACAACATATACACATGATCAATGGTGGGTTTTCTGGAGGAGAAATCTTGAAATCATCATGAAAGAAGCATCTTAAAAAGGTGTACCAAGTCAGGGAAGATAACAAAACTCCCGACTTGCCAACCATCTCTTTCACTAAAGAGGATGCTCAAGGGATAACACCTGGCCACAACGACCTAGTAGTGATAACAATAATCCTCGCCAATGCAAACCTCCATAGAACCCTTATGGATCAAGGCAGCTTGGCAGATATACTATTTAAACCCGTCTTTGACAAACTCAGATTAGAAGAAAAAGATCTAAAGGTGTACCCAGATAATCTCTTCGGACTGGGGGATACGCCGATCCAACCTCTTGGGTTTATCTCTTTATACAGTACTTTTGGAAAGTGCACGAAGTCAAGGATGTTAAGCATCGACTACATCGTGGTTGACTTCACATCAGCATATAATACCTTAATAGGTCGGACAACCTTGAACAGACTTACAGCAGTTGTCTCCACACCTCACCTGTGCATGAATTTTCCCACTGCAGAAGGAATTGACACCATAATGGGAGATAAAAAACTAGCACGCAAGTGTTACAATGAAAGCCTTAATTTAAAAGACAGCCCGGGAGGAAAGAAAGTCAACACTATCGAGCTTGGAGGTGTTCGAAATAAAAAATAATTATGCCCCTAACCTGGAGGAAAGGTAGAAAATTCTAAATCAGAGATCATCCTGAAAAGACGATGAATATATGGGGCTAATCTGGAAGGAGGTCTGAAAGCATAGCTCATAGAGCTCCTACGAAGAAATTCCAACCTCTTCGTTTGGAAAGCCTCCGATATGCCTAGTATAGATCCTGACTTGATGTCTCATAAGCTTGCTGTATACCCAGGTTCCAGACCTATTCAGCAAAGCGTCGGAGACTCGGGCCCGAAAAGAACACCGGTCGTGGAAGAACAAGTGCAAGCCTTATTAGAAGCAGGATTCATAAGAGAGGTAAAATATCTATTATGGCTGGATAATGTGGTTCTAGTAAAGAAGTAGAATGGAAAGTGAAGGATGTGTGTAGACTATATAGACCTCAACAAAGCTTGCCCCAAGGATCTATACCATCTCCCGAGCATTGACGCTCCAGTTGATTCAGCCTCAGGTTATCTGTACCTGTCCTTTATGGACGCGTACTCAGGATACAATCAAATTTCGATGTATAAGTTGGACCAAGAAAAGACCTCTTTTATCACTCCTAAAGCTAACTATTATTATGTAGTAATGCCTTTCGGATTCAATAATGCCGGAGCCACATATCAACGACTAATGAACAAGGTGTTTTCTTTCCACTTAGGAAAACACATGGAAGTATATGTGGACGACATGCTCATCAAAACTGAAGACGACCTGACCCTCTTGTCAAACCTCTCTGAGGTATTCTCTATGATAAGAAAGCATGATATGAGATAAAACCCCTTCAAATGCACCTTTGTGGTCGAGGCCAAGAAGTTTTTAGGTTTCATGTTAACTCAAAGAGGCATCGACGCAAACCCAGATAAGTGTAGAGCTATACTAGAGATGAAAAGCCCGACTTGTCTCAAGGAAGTCTAACAAATAAATGGAAGGCTGGTAGTGCTATCCAGATTCTTGGCAAGTTTAGCATTGAAGTCCCTGCCATACTCAATCCTCAGAAAGGGAAAGCAATTTGAATGATCTAGGAGTGCGAACAAGCCTTCCAAGGCTTTAAAGAATTCCTGGGCCAACCCCTCATACTTACCCGACCTGTTGCGGGAGAAGAACTCGTCCTCTACCTGGTAGTATCAAGCCGAGCTATAGCCTCAGTCTTGATTCGAGAGGATGAGGACGAGCAGAAACCTATCTACTTTGTCAGCAAAGCTTTACAAGGAGCAGAATTGAACTATCAAAAGATAGAAAAATTTGTGTATGCTCTTATCCTCACCTCCCGAAGGCTTTGACCTTATTTCTAGGCTCATATTATAAAGGTCCTACTAACCACCCAATGAAACACATTCTACAAAAAATGGACCTAGCAGAAAGGATGCTACAATGGGCTGTGGAACTGTCTGAGTTTGATTTAAAGTATGAAGCCTGGACAGCAATCAAGTCCTAACATCTTGCCAAGTTCATAGCTGAATACACGAAAAGTCAAGGAATCCCAAAAACATGGAGCTTATATGTAGATGGATCATCTAATAAAGCAGAATACGAGCTTAAGGTTCGAGTGAGTACGAAACTCGGATAGAATTTTCGTTAAGGTTCAAGTTCCTTACTTCTAATAACCAAGCAGAATATAAGGCCTTGCTTGCTGGCTTGAAGCTAGCTAAAGAAATAAGAGCACAAAATTTGATAGTGTTTAGTAACTCCCAAGTGGTAACTTCACAAATTAACGGAACTTATCAAGCTAAAGACCCCAATATGAAAAAATATCTAGAAGAAGCACGGGAATAACTATCACAGTTCTCGGAAGAAGAGGTCCAACACATATCTCGGGAGTCAAATATCCTAGCAGACGCCCTCTCTAAGCTCGCCAGCATCAAGCCAGGGACAACAATAGAAGCCTCATCCAGGAAACTCTCCACATGCCATCAATATCAAAGGGAGATGACAACTCAGACACAATGGTCATTCCAATCAAAATTTAGGATGGATGACTCTTATAGTCAACTATCTAAAATTTGATGTTCTCCCTGAAAATGAAAAGGAGGCTCGAAGACTCATAAGGAAAGTACAAAATTATACCTTAGTCCACAATGTTCTATACAAAAGAAGAATATCAACACCTCTCCTAAAGTGCGTCCCGACCTCTAATACAAAAGAGGTCTTGGAGTAAGTACACAATGGCATATATGGGAACCGCTTGGGAGCCTGATCACTAGCCAAGAAGGTGATCCGGGCCGGCTTCTTTTCGATGACCTTACAAAGAGAAGCGGTTGAGTTTGTTAAAAGTGTCTGCCTTGTCAGAAGTATGCCAACTTCCATGTTACGCCTCCTGAATAGCTTATTATCGTCACCTCACCATTGCCATTTGTAAAATGGGGTCTCGATCTCCTCAGACCATTTTCTCAAGCTTCAGGACAAGTAAAATACCTCATAGTGGGGATTGACTATTTTAGTAAGTGGATTGAGGCAAAACCACTAGCAACTATTACTACTCAAAGAAGTCGGAAGTTTCTCTACAAAAATATTGTCACAAGGTTTGGAGTTTCCCACTCCATTACCACGCACAATAGAAATCAATTCACCGACTCAACCTTCAGAAATTTGGTGGCCGATCTCAAGATAAAGTACCAATTCACATCGGTGGAACATCCTCAAGCTAATGGGCAAGCTGAACCTACAAATAAAGTCATATTGGCCAGGTTGAAGCGCCGATTACAAGATGCAAAGGGAGCATGGGTAGATGAGATCCCTCAAATCTTATGGGCGTATCAGACAACTCAACATTTCACAACATGAGAGTCACCTTTCTGACTTGCTTATGGAGTGAAAGCCATGATTCCCATAGAAATTGCTGCAGAGTCACCTAAGGTTATACTCTACAATGAAGGGGGTGGTGCGCGAAATTAGAACTCACACAACTTTATCTGCAAGTGCACTGAGTCATCCAAGTAATACCACAGCTAAGTGAGGGTTGATCCTACGAGGATTTTTGAATAGAGCAAGTAATAGTTATCTTGATGGGCTTAGTCAGGCGAATAGTAAAGAGAGTTGTTGTTGAAAACACATAAAACAAGATAATAAAGAAAGTAGTAAAGAATTGTTATGAAATCAATATAAGAAAAATAGTTAAGGTCTCAGAGATGTTTATCTTTCCGGATTAAAACTTCTTACTAACTATTTTAACAATGAATGATTCATTCTATGGCAAACTGTAAGTGATTAAACCCTAATTCCTTAGCAATTTAATCTCCTCTGATCCTCATCAAACGCCATGGTCAGTGGTCATTCAATTCGAATTGGAGGGTGAAGTTTAGACAACTAGTTTATACCACAAAGGCCCTAATCACCCCAGATCCCAGCTGAACAGATGTTTCCATGTCCCCAACGAGTTGTGGATTAGCCATCTAGGAGGTGTGTTCTTAAGCTGTAGTTCAAGTGACCTTGGTCAGAGTATCACAAAAACTCATGTAGAAAATGGATCATACTTTTGTTCCACCCAGTTTTGTTAGATTAAGAATGAGTCACACCTTAGAATTGAATCAAACATATATTAAAATAGAAAAGCAATAATATTAATCCATAGAAATAAACAGAGCTCCTAACCTTAACCAGGAGGTTTAGTTGCTCACAACTTTACAAAGAAAATAGATTTCTGAAAAGATGTGGAAGAAGATCTGATGATCCTAAGTGATCTCCTCCTTAAATACTAGATGCTAAACCTAAAATATATTATTTTAAATTAAAAATTATAAAGATAAAACAAGATAAGCCTAAGAAGTGCTAAATCCACTTTGGAGGTCCAATAGCATGTGAAACGGACAGCAAGCTTGGCGTTCAACGCCAGGATTGGGCGTTGAATGCCCAAAAAGGAGTAGCGCCTTTGCTTTCATGCCCCCTTGCTGGCGTTGAACGCCAGGTTGGGCGTTCAGCGCCCAAGGAGGAGCTGACAGCTTTTTTGTTCCTTGCTCCAGGCTTCTCCAAACTGCTCCAAATTTCACCTAAAAATCATAAAAACACAAGAAAAACTCAAAGTAGCATCTAAAGGTGAATTTTGCACTAAAACATAATAAAACTTAATAAAATCTAACCAAAAACAATATAAAAACAACTAGAAAAAGGGTATAAGATGTTCACGCATCACAACACCAAACTTAAACCATTACTTGTCCTCAAGCAGCCAAAAATATAATAGGACCAAATGAAAGAGAAAAGTACATCATGTTAGAGTTGTCATTCATGCTCAGTTCTAATTACTAAATAGAGCTATTAACACTCTATTTCTAAATAGCTTTGGCATCTCACTATCCTTTGAAGCTTAGAAATATTGGTGTCCTTTAGAACTAGAATCCAGATGATATTATTGATTCTCTTCTTTAGGATCTTGTTGATTCTTGAACACAACTTTTATTTATTTATTTTTTTGTGCTTTGCATCTTTGAGCCTAGCCGTGACTCTAAGTGTTTTGTTTTCAAGCTTAACTTGATACATAAACACCACAAGCACTTGACTGGAGAAAGCCTTTGGATTCGACTTTTGCTATGCTTTTATTCCTAGACAGTGGTGCTCAGAGCCTTAGGCGTACTCTTTAACAGCATTGGTCACGACTTTAAGTGTTTAGTCTCAATATTTTACTTGACACTTTCGCACCACAAGCATATAGTTAGGGAGAACCACTCTTTTGAGTTTTTAGATCAAGTTTGACCCTCCTAACCATTGATGCTCAAAGCCTTGGACATTTTTCTTTTAATTTTTCTTTTTATTTTCTTTTTCTTTTTGCTGTTTCTTTTGCTTCAAGAATCAATCTTTTTTTTTCAGAGAATCAATAATACTTCTCTAAATTCCTGTTCTTCAAGAACCAATATACTCAACTTCAATATCAAATATGCACAATTAATTTATACATTCAGAGAATAGAGATAAGGCCACCACATTAAAGTAAATTGAAGACTCATAATATAACTTAAGACCTTATGCATTTTGCTACGTCTTTTTCAATAGATTTTTTCTTTTAAGCTTGATGAAGAATACATAAGACATCTTTAAATAAAATGAAAAAGAAACTACTAAGCTACAAAAGAAATCCTAAAAGTGATCATGCAACCAGAATAGAAAGCAGATAACAAATTAAAATACTAGGAAAACAGAGATAAAATAGAAATAGGGAGAATAGAACTAGACCACCTCAGTGATGGCGGCTACTTGTAACACCCTACCATACAGAGCCTTACGCTTAAGTCGTAAAGTAGAGGTGGCAAGGTATTACGGCATCTAAAAGAAAAGATACGTACATAAATATAGTTGAAAGAAATCATATCTAGGAGCCTTGAAGAGTTAGCTAAACAAAAATGATAAACAAAAAATCATATCACACTCGAATGGATATTCGTAAAGTGGATAGGTAAGATCAAAAGAAAGCTGAAAACATATATACATATCAGAGTTCCAAAACACAGATATCAAGATCCAGACTCGACCTGCGAAACTAAGGCCGGCCAGAGTATATATACAACCCGAAATAAAACTCAAACTACAAAATAAACACATGTATCTCCAAGTCAACCTCTAAGAGGGACAAAACACAAAATATACATGTGGAGATTCTATAAACATATATACATAGCCTAAAACAAAGTATAACAGTCCAAAAGATAGTTCTTCGCTTGTAAGGAGGGTTTCCAGACGCTCAACGAGGTGCCTCTCGACCTGCATCTGAAAAATAACAAAATATATATGGAATGAGAACTAGAGGTTCTCAGTATGGTAAAGGTACTCACATAGTTAATATAAAAGGCCCCGAGAAAGCCAGAAGCATTCCTAGAACTCTGACACTCAAATTTCAGCTTAAAGACCCAACTAAACCAGAAATTAGGTAAGTTATCTAAAGTATTCGAGTTCTAAATCTAAATTTAACTTAACACTTCTCTTTCTGTCTCCTTCAACCCTACGAATCACCGGTGGAACAACCCCCATTCACCCCTCCGCCAAGAGAGGGTTCTCATAGGCATACACATATAAATCAAACAAAGAAAACACAGATAGAGATACAATTACAGCAAGTAGAACAAGTAGCAGATAAGCAGAATTAATCAATTAAGTAAACCAAAACAATGCACACCCAAGAAAAACATACAAATGCACATGATGTATGCTTGTCCTATGGCTGATGAGTCTCATCTGTCGGTTATACAGCCAACCCGACATGTCCTGGTAGTTAACCATTGGACAATCCCTCTGTGCGCGCATCCCCAAGCTCAAAAATAATATCCATGGAGTCAAACTCCAAGCTCAATAATATAATATTCCATGAAGTCAAACTCCAAGCTCAATAATCTTCCATGGAGTCAAACTCCAAGCTCAAATATAATATTCAATATCCATATATATCTATGCATGCCCATGGGGGAACCTGGGGAGTTAAAGTGACCGGTCACATCTTGCGACAGAGGGTCAACAAATAGTCTCAATATCATCATCATTCATCAAGAATTCATACTTAAAACTTAATTCATACTCTTCTAAATAAATCAAACTTAAAACGTAATTATTTTCTTAATAACTCAAAATCAAATCATAAAATTCTTAAACCCAAATATTTCTAAATAACCACTTCAAACAAAACCTCCAATTTCCATAAAAACTTCGGCAGCACCTCCTCTAAAACTCGGACTTTTGTCACCCTTTAAGGGTCCCAACCACCAAACTAAACACCCCTCAGTCATTCAAATCATTTCCAGTATCAAATTATTTCAAAACCAAACTAATTCCAATATTAAATCTTTTCTAAAAAAAATCAACCAACTCTAATAACAAACCATTCACAAAATCAAATCACGCATCATATACCATTTTCACAATCCATCAATAATTCATTCAGTTTATTCCTATCTTAAGGTTTTCTACCCTAAGTTTTCACGTGACATTAAGCATTAACTACGAGAAACCAAAACCATACATTTGTCAATTCTCCTCTAAGCCCGGAACACCTCAAAAACCTCTCCTTTCACAAGCTCCAAGCCTCCAAACATCAATTTCTCAAACTTAATTACTCGGATTTCATTCCAAACCACCCAATTGAAATCCAAATCAACTAGAACACAATCTATTTCACACAATATCACTATAATCATCATAGAGTTCACTAAGTCAATGATTCACAAGGGTTTAACAGTTTTTTACCTTACCCATGGATCTATTCGACAAAACCCAGTAATTATCCGCTGCTAGAGTTCACCTAAACCATCAAAATCATTCAATTCCTCAATATCCAAACTCTAAAATCACGAAATTGGAGAGAGGATGAAATGGAAGAGAAACGCCAATTTCTTACCACTTTGTTCTGATAGAATTAAAGAAAATTCCAAGATGAACACGTGACCGCTGATGGCTCGTCAATCGGAGCTCTGGATCGAAAGTTACGTGAAATTCAAATTGAGATGAGGGTTTTGGCGTCGAAGCTCTTCTCCTCTCATTCAACGCATCTGCTGGGTCAAAATAAAAGAGAAGGCTTCGTATGATATTTTATGGGTTGGGCTTTGGGCTGGTTTAGGCCCGGTCCAACTAGTTTAGCCCGTTGGCCCGGTTTTGGGCCAAAATCTTTAAAATTAGTGTCAAAATTCTTATTTTTAACATTTCTACTCCTTTAAATTATAAAAATTAATTTTCTTAATTTCTGTGAATAATAATTAATTTATTGGCTAATTATTTATTAATTTTTGCGGGATTTACATCCTACCCACCAAATTAAGAATTTTGCCCCCAAACTTCATATTCAGTTACCTAAAAATAGGTGCGGGCAGTCTTTCCTCATTTTTGACTCAAGTTCCCAAGTGTGTTCTTCAATTCCAGCTCGGCTCCAAGCAACTTTTATTAATGAGACTTCCTTTCCGCGTAATCGCTTAATACTAGTATCGTCAATTCGAACCAGAGTCACTTGAAATGTCAGATCTTCTTTCAATTGAACTGATTCAGGTTCTAAAATGTGGCTAGCATCAAAAGTGTATTTCCGAAGCTACGACATGTGAAACACGTCATGCAAGTTTGAAAGATCCGGTGGTAGAGCTATCCAATACGCCACCGGCCCGATTCTTTTTAGGATCTGAAACAGACCGATATAACGAGGATTCAATTTCTTTGCCTTGATCGCTCTCCCCACTCCTGTTGTTGGAGTAACTCTTAGGAATACATGATCTCCTTCGTCAAATTCTAATGGTTTCTATTTCTGATCGGCGTAGCTCTTCTGGTGACTCTAAGTGGTAAGCATTCGGCTTCGGATTCTTAATCTGTTCGGTGGTTCAGCTATTAACTCAGGCCCTGACAAATTTGTTTCTCCAGCTTCATACCAGCATAGTGGGATTGGCACTTTCTCCCATACAGAGCCTCATACGGAGCCATTCTGATGCTCGCATGGTAACTGTTATTATATACAAACTCTACTAATGGCATATACCGATCCTAACTTGCCGGTTGGTCCAAAACGCAAACCCTCAACATATCCTCTAGGGTTTGAATTGTCCTCTCCGATTAACCATCGGTTTGTAGATGATACGCGATACTTAAACTCAATTGAGTTCCAAACACTTTCTAAAATGCTCCCCAGAATCTTGAAGTGAAACGAGGATCTCTATCAGAAACTATAGTTGTAGGCACACCATGCAGTCTTACAATTTCTTTGAAATACAGACGGGCTAACTCCTCTAAGGTATAACTCATTCGGATATGCAGAAAGTGTGCAGACTTTGTCAACCGATCTACAATCACCTATACTACGTCAAATCCTGCTCTAGTCCTCGGTAATCCAAACACAAAGTCTATTGCGATACTTTTCCATTTCCATTGTAGAATTTCTAAAGGTTGTAATATTCCAAACGGTCTCTGATATTCAATCTTCACTTTCTGACAAGTCAAACATTTTGAAACATGCAACGCCACATCATTCTTCATTCCCGGCCACCAAAACATTGCCTTCAGATCATGGTACATCTTGGTACTTCCCAGGTGGATAGAGAATCCACTCCTATGCGCCTCTTTCAAGATATCTTGCCGTAAATTCCCAACGTTCGGCACGCAAATCCTACCCTTGTACCTCCATATTCCGTCTCTGTCCCACAAAACTCCCCATTGCTTTCCCTTCTCGATTGACGGCAACACCTTCTGTAACTCCTGATCGTCTTGTTGAGCTTTTAAAATTTCGAACTTGAAGTTACTAGAGATCTACAGTTGGTTTACACATACACTCCCATTAAATTCGCCGACACCTAGTCTGAAATCCCCAAACTTTCTTACTAGCTCCTCTTCCTTAATCATTATCCAGGCGACCATCAACGACTTCCGACTTAAGGTATCTCCTACAATGTTCACCTTCCTTGGGAGGTAACTTAATTCAAAGTCATAATCCTTCAGCAACTCTATCCACCTCTTTTGCCGCATGTTGAGCTCCTTCTGATCAAAGAGATACTTGAGACTCTTGTGATCAGAGAAGACTCGAAACTTCACTCCGTATAAGTAATGTCTCCAAATCTTTAGTGCAAATACAACTGTTGCCAATTCCAAATCATGAGTTAGGTAATTCATCTCATGAGGTCTCAACTGACGCGATGCGTAAGCTACCACGTTTCGGTGTTGCATCAACACACACACTAGACCTTTTAATGAAGCATCGCAATACACTTTAAAAGACTCATTAGGCTCGGATAACACAAGCACAGGCGCTGTAGTCAGTTTCTGCTTCAAGGCTTGAAAGCTTTCCTCACATTTTGATGTCCAGACAAACTTCACATCCTTTCGAGTTAACTTTGTCAAAGGCAACGCAATTTGTGAAAAGCCTTTGATAAACCTCCGATAATATCCTGCTAAACCTAAGAAGCTTCTAATCTCTGTTACTAACGTAGGTCATCCCCAATCCATTACTGCCTCAACCTTAGAAGGATCTACAGCTATTCCCTGCTTACTCACTACGTGACCCAGAAATTTTACCTCATTCTTCCAGAATTCACATTTAGAAAGTTCAGCGTACAACTTCCTCTCTTTCATAATCTGTAGCACGATTCGCAAGTGTTCTGTGTACTCCTCCTCAGTCTTAGAGTAGATTAGAATATCATCAATGAAGACAATGACGAATCTATCCAAGAAAGGATGGAATATCTGATTCATATAGTCCATGAACACAGTAGGAGCATTGGTTAACCTAAATGACATCACAGTGTATTCATAGTGACTATATTGAGTTCTGAAAGCAGTTTTTGGGATATCTTCATCTCTCACTCTTATCTGATGATAACCAGACCTTAAGTTGATCTTGGAAAAGACACTAGCTCCTTGCAATTGGTCCATCAGATCATCAATTCTCGGCAATGGGTATTTATTCTTTATAGTTACTTTGTTCAATTGTCTGTAATCTATGCACAACCGCATACTTCCATCCTTCTTTTTCACCAACAACACCGGTGCTCTCCATGGAGAAACGCTCATACGATTGAATCTTTTCTAATTATTTCAAAACTAAACTAATTCCAATATTAAATCTTTTCTAAAAAAAATCAACCAAATCTAATAACAAACCATTCACAAAATCAAATCACGCATCATATACCATTTTCACAATCCATCAATAATTCATTCCTATCTTAAGGTCTTCTAGACTAATTTTTTACATGACATTAAGCATTAACTATGAGAAACCAAAACCATACCTTTGCCGATTTCCCTCTAAGCTCGGAACACCTCAAAAACCTCTCCTTTCATAAGCTCTAAGCCTCCAAACGTCAATTCCTCAAACTTAATTACTCGGATTTCGTCCAAACCGCCCAATTGAACTCCAAATCAACTAGAATACAATCTATTTCACACAATATCACTATAATCATCATAGATTTCACTAAGTCAATGATTCACAAGGGTTTAACAGTTTCTTAACTTACCCACGGATCTATTGGACAAAACCCAGTGATTATCCGCTGCTAGAGTTCACCTAAACCATCAAAATCATTCAATTCCTCAATATCCAAACCCTAAAATCACGAAATTGGGGAGAGGAAGAACTGGAAGAGAAACGCCAATTTCTTACCACTTTGTTCCAATAGAATTAACGAGAATTCTGAGACGAATACATGGCCGCTGACGGCTCATCAATCGGAGCTCCGGATCGAAAGTTACGTGAAATTAAAATTGAGATGAGGGTTTTGGCGTTGAAGCTCTTCTCCTCTCATTCAGTGCATCTCCTGGGTCAAAATGAAAGAAAAGGCTTCGTATGGTATTTTATGGGTTGGGCTTTGGGCCAGTTTAGGCTCGGTCCAACCGGTTCGGCCCGTTGGCCCAGTTTTGGGCCAAAATCTTTAAAATTAGTGTCAAAATTCTTATTTTTAACATTACTACTCCTCTAAATTATAAAAATTAATTTTTCTAATTTCTGTGAAAAATAATTAATTTATTGACTAATTATTTATTAATTTTTGTGGAGTTTACACTACTGCTCCCTCCAGGAAATCCTCTGAAACGTTTAAGCTCCTCAATGTCATGCCCCTGCCTCCTCTGCTCCTCTATCAATCTCCTTTGATCTTCCATCATCTGATGGAGGATAGCAGACTGGTCCTGATGCTCCAGCCCTAGCTGATCAATTGATGATGTCAGCTCTCCTAAAGATGTGGTCAACTGATCCCAATAGTCTCGGGGAGGGAAGTACATCCCTTTAGGCATCTCTGGAATATCCTGTGGAGGTGGTGGAACTGGCTCTTGCTGTGGTCCTTGTGCGGGCTCCCTAGCGTGCTCCATACCCTTCCTTGTGATGGGTCTTTCCTTGTCAATCAGGGTATCTCCCTCTATGTGAGCTCCAGCTGCTGCACATAAGCGGTGAATGAGATGAGGAAATGCCAGCATTGCTCGAGTGGAGGGCTTGTCTGCTACTTTGTAAATCTCTTGAGGAATTACCTCATGTACCTCCACCTCACTACCGAGCAAAATACAGTAGATTATTACTGCTCTCTCGACTGTAACCTCAGAGCCGTTACTCGTAGGGATGATAGAACATTGGATGAACTCCGACCATCCTCTAGCCACTAGCTTAAGGTCAAGCCAACCCAGTTGGTAAGGCTAACCTTGAGCGTCCCTCCTCCACTAAGCTCCAGGCACGCAGATATCAACAAAAACTTGCTCCAGTCTTTGGTCTGTGTTGACCCTTCGAGTGTATGACTGAAGGTCACTTCGTGGCTCTAGCAACTATAACGCCACCCTCACACTCTTGGGGCTGAAGTCTATGATGTGCCCTCTGACCATGGTGCGCCAGTTCTTTGGCTCCGGGTTTATGCTTGTATCATGCTTCTCTGTACCCAGGTGTTGGCATAAAATTTCTGCACCATCAGCACTCCAACTTCGAAAATAAGGTTGGCCAGAATTTTCCAATCCCGTCTCAGAACTTGGTACAAGATCTCCGATACTCATTATCCTTCAGCTTGAAGGGGACCTTGGGAATCACCCTCTTCTTCCTCACCACGTCATAGAAATGGTCTTGATGGACTTTGGTGAGGAATCTTGTGGTCTCCCATGGCTCAAAAGCAAAAGTGAGGGCTTTTCTTTTTCTTTTCCTTGAGGACTCTCTAGTTTTTTGTGCCATGGAGGTGAGAAATAAGAAGCAAAAAGTGGAGCTTCCAACATCAAACTTAAAAACTTTGGTCGTTCCCGAGCAAATAAAAATAAAATAAAAGGAGAAGGGATAGGGAGAGAGGCTTTGGCCTTTGGGGAGAGAAAAGGAAAAAAGAAAGAAAGGGAAGGTGTATGATGAAGAATGTGTAAGAGAGAAAATTGGGGGCGGATTTGAAATTAAATTTGAATGGGGATGGTGGGATGAGGAATTGATGGGATTGATAAGTGGTTATTGGGTAGAGAGAAAGGTGGGGTGAGGAAAACAAGGGAATTGATGGGTGATGTGGATGGAAAAGTGGGTAAGAGGGGAGAAAGAAGGGATAAGAGTGGATTAATGGTGAAGTGGTTGGTGGTTGGGTAGTATCCATTGGCCTAGAAGCTTCAAAATTCGAATCTACTGCCTATAAACTCCCTTTTTTTGTGGGACGTTCAACGCTAAGAATGGGCGTTGAACGCCCTAGGGGGACTAAAACATGGCTTGGAATAGCTCCCATATGGACATTTAACGTCCACCTTGCATCCCTCCTCTAGCGCTGAACGCCAGATCTGGCGTTCAACGCCATCAGGGGTATCCTCCAGGGTGTTCTGTTTTCTTGCTACGCATTCTGATTTCTGTTCTAAGTGCTACACATGATCACAAATGTTAGAAAAAAGAGGAAAACTATGAAAATCAATAGAAAATAAAATAATATGAAATCAAATTCAAATAAACTAAAATAACATAAAAGAAAGTAAAAGTAAACTATAGGGTACATATGGTTGGGTTGCCTCCCAACAAGCGCTTCTTTACCGTCATTAGCTTGATGGACAGCTCCCTTTATGGAGGTTCATAGGGGATCAGATCTTCACCCCTCATGGTGAACTTCCTTCCTGTGCTCTCATGAATCAGTTCAACATGCTCCAGAGACAGGATCCGGTCCATAGTGTGTTGTATGACTGAACTTCTTGTGAAGACAACTTTCATGCCAGGTGAGAAGTCTTTAGTGGGAATCTTCTTGTTCCTCTAGCCTTTGGATACTTTCTTCTTGGGGCCTCCTTCCTAAATGGTTGGTGGTGAATGTCCAACACCAAACTTAGGTTTGATGTAAGGGGTTCTTTATGGCTTTGCATTGAGAGAGAAGGTTGAAACACTAAGTGTTGTATTGTAATGCCTCCTTTATTTGAGAGAGTGTGAGGGTTGGGTATCTTAAATATTATATGGTCCTCCCATAACCTCAGAACCAACTCTCCTTTCTCAACATCTATTAGGGCCTTCCCAGTGGCTAGGAATGACCCTCCTAGGATGATGGAGTCGTTATTGTCCTCTCTAGTGTCAAGTATCAGAAGAGGTAAAGGTCTTCAACCTTTACAAGGACATTTTCCACCATTCCATATGCCTGCTTTAGGGACTTTTCTGCCATCTCCAGTGAGATCCTTGTGGGCTGCACCTCTTGGATTTCAGCTTTTTCATCACAAAGAGAGGCATCAGATTTATACTTGATCCAAGGTTGCATAGTACCTTCTCAAATGTAATGGTCCCTATAGTGCAGGGAATTAGGAAGCTTCCGGGATCTGGCATTTTCGGAGGTAGCTTCTTTTGCACTAATGCGCTGCACTCCTTGATCAGCACCACAGTTTCATCTCCCCTCAGGGCCATCTTCTCAGAAATTACACTCTTTAAACAGGCCATATAGGGGGGTTTCTTCTCCAACTCCTCGGCAAAAGAAATATTGACTTGTAACTTCCTGAGTACAGCCAAGAATTGAACAAGTTGCTCATCCTCAGTCTCCTTTTGCATGTTCAGGGGTGTTGTGCTTCAGGCTCCTTCATCTCCATGGGATTTACCTCCGTGTTGCTAGGAAGAGTGTTGAGAGGTTTCTCAGGTATCCTGCTGCTCAACTGATCCACTTGTGTCTCCAAATTCTGAATTAAGGACTGAGTCTCTGCCATAAAGCTCTAAGTGGTCTTGCAGAGGTTAGAAACTAGTGTGGCTAAGTCAGAGAGGTTTTTCTGAGGCGTCTCCAATTGCTACTAAGAGGGTTGGAACTGTCCGTTGTTGAACCTGTTTTGATTAGTTCCACTTTGACTATTGTTGAAGCCTTATTGAGGCCTCTGCTAATCTCTCCACCCAAAGTTGGGATTTCTGGAGGAATTTTCCATATAATTTACTTCCTCCATGGTGGTCTGGACAATGTCACCAGCGTATCCTTCATAGGGTGCATCTTGAGTGTTAATAGCTGAAACTTGCATTCCACTTAAGTGTTGGGAGATTATGCTAATTTTTTGGGACATAAGCTTGTTTTGAGCCAAAATAGTATCTAGTGTGTCTACTTCCATGACCCCTCTCTTCTGAATAGTCCCAGTATTCAACAGGTTCCTCTCAGAAGTGTATATGTACTAGTTGTTGGCAACTATCTCAATGAGCTTGTGTGCTTCCTCAGGCATCTTCTTCATGTGCAGTGATCCACCTGCAGAGTGATCTAGTGACATTTTGGCCATCTCAGAGAGGCCATCATAAAAGATCTCTAGCATGGTCCAGTCTGAGATCATGTTGGGAGGGCATCTCTGGATCAACTGCTTGTACCTTTCTCAAGCCTCATAGAGGGACTCTTCCTCTTTCTGTCTGAAGGTTTGGATTTTCACTCTAAGCTTGCTCAACTTCTGGGGTAGAAAGAATTTAGTCAAAAATTCAATGACCACCTTGTCCCATGTATCCAAGCTCTCCTTGGGCTGAGAATCCAGTCATAGCTTTACTCTGTCCTTTACAGCAAAAGGAAAGAGCATGAGCTTATAAACCTCAGGGTTCACTCCATTCGTCTTAACAGTATCATAGATTTGCAAGAAATCAGATATAAACTTGTTGGGATCTTTCTGCGGGAGTAGTCCATGAAACTGACAATTCTGTTGCACTAGAGTGACCAGTTGAGGCTTGAGCTCGAAATTATTAGCACCAATGGCAAGTACTAATATGCTGCGCCCATAGAAGTCAGATGTGGGTGTAGTGTGTGAGCCAAGTACCTTCCTTGCTTCCTCTCCAGCGTTTGGATTGTCAGCTGCCATGGTGGTCTCTTCAACTTCTTTCTCAAAAAGATTCCGTGAGATTCTCTCTGGCTTGGAAAGCTCTACCTTATTACAAACGCCGCCTTAAGATCCTCTCTGGTTATGGATCAAGATCAAAAAGAGATTCTTTATCCCTATTTCTGCTCATAAACAATAAGAAACAAAGAAAAAGTGGGAGTCTCTATGTTAGAGTATAGAGAACTCCCAGTGAGGTGTCCAAAAAAATAAAATAAGATAAAGTAAACAATTAACTTGGAAGATTCGAAAATAAAGAATGCAGATTTAGTTTAGAAATTTTTGAAAATTAGAAAGAAAAGTGTTCAAAAGTATTTTAATTTCAAAAAAAAAAGAAAGAAAAAGAAAAGTTAAAGAAACACCAAACTCAAAAACAAG
>NC_029787.2:105349383-105365922 GCF_000816755.2 Arachis ipaensis | reverse complement strand
AATCAAGAAAGATAAAACAAGATATGATTCGAAATTTTTTTTTTAAATTAAAAGAAAGATAAAGGAAAAACTAAAACTAGACACCAAACTTAGAATTTGAAATTAAACAAAATTCGAAAAGAAAGAAAAAGGTAACTAAGATAAAATCAAAAATTAAGAAACTAAACAAAATAAGAATCGAGAATCAAAATCAAAAGGAAAAATAATATAAACTAATAAAAGTACCTAATCTAAGCAACAAGACAACCAGTAATTGTCAATCGCAAACAATCCCCGGCAACGGCTCCAAAAACTTGGTGCGCGAAATTAGAACTCGCACAACTTTACCGGCAAGTGCACCGGGTCATCCAAGTAATACCTTAGATGAGTGAGGGTCAATCCCACGAAGATTTTTGGATTGAGCAAGCAATAGTTATCTTGCTAGGCTTAGTTAGACAAACAGTAAAGAAAGTTGTTGTTGAAAACGCATAAAATAAGATAATAAAGAAAGTAGTAAAGAATTGTTATGAAATCGATATAAGAAAAATAGTTAAGGTCTCGGAGATGTTTATCTTTCCGGATTAAAACTTCTTACTAACTATTTTAACAATGAATGATTCATTCTATGGCAAACTGTAAGTGATTAAACTCTAATTCCTTAGCAATTTAATCTCCTCTGATCCTCATCAAACGCCATGGTCAGTGGTCATTCAATTCGAATTGGAGGGTGAAGTTTAGACAACTAGTTTATACCACAAAGACCCTAATCACCCCAGATCCCGGCTGAACAAATGCTCCCATGTCCCCAACGAGTTGTGGATTAGCCATCTAGGAGGTGTGTTCTCAAGCTGTAGTTCAAGCAACCTTGGTCAGAGTATCACAAGAACTCATGTAGAAAAAGGGTCATACTTCCGTTCCATCCAGTTTCATTAGATTAAGAATGAGTCACACCTTAGAATTGAATCAAACATATATTAAAATAGAAATGCAATAATATTAATCCATAGAAATAAACAAAGCTCCTAACCTTAACCAGGAGGCTTGGTTGTAAGAACTTTACAAAGAAAATAGGTTTCTGAAAAGATGTGGAAGAAGATTTGATTATCCTAAGTGATCTCCTCCTTAAATACTAAATGCTAAACCTAAAAGATATTATTTTAATTAAAAATTACAAAGATAAAATAAGATAAGCCAAATAAGTGATAAATCCACTTTGGAGGCCCAATAGCATGTGAAACGGACAGCAAGCTTGGCGTTCAACGCCAGGATTGGGTGTTGAACGCCCAAAAGGGAGTAGCGCCTCTGCCTTCATGCCCCCTTCCAAGGGGGAGCTGACAGCTTTTTCGTTCCTTGCTCTAGACTTCTCTAAATTGCTCCAAATTTCACCTAAAAATCATAAAAACACAAGAAAAACTCCAAGTAGCATCCAAAGGTGAACTTTGCACTAAAACATAATAAAATCTAACCAAAAACATTATAAAAACAACTAGAAAAATGGTATAAGATGCTCACACATCAGGGGGCCAATACCCAAGTGCAAAAGGAAGAGCTCGACCTCCTCCCAGAAGTTCGAGAGCGAGCTCGGATCAAAGAAGAAGCACTAAAGCAAAAGATGGCCTTGAGGTATAATTAGAAGGTGATCAAAAGAAGTTTTACCATAAACGACCTCATAATGATCCAAAATGACATCGGTATTCAGAAGTCGGGCGAAGAAAAGCTAACTGCAAATTGGAAAGGACCCTACAAGATTATCGAAGTCTTAGGGAAAGGATACTACAAAGTGTCTGACCTACAAGGAAGGGAGTTTCGAGGTCGTGGCACGCGTGTAACCTAAAGAAGTACTGCAGTTAAGTAGCGTACCTTTTTCTTGGTGTACTCTTTTTTCCAACTTTAAGATTTTTTTTCCTGAAAAGGATTTTTTCTTAACGGAGTTTTAATGAGGCACCATAATAAGGGCTAAGGGTAGTCAAAATCCTTAGTGGCAAATTTATATTTCTGCACTTATTAATGATAAATCTACTCTTTATTTAAAAATTTTTCTTTAAAAATACATTAATTTAAGCTCGACAAACCGCAAAAATTATTGTCCAACCTAAAAGGGTCGGCAAAATGAAGCGATGAGGTACGAATTTGTAAGAAGTTATGTAAACAATTTGTGAAAACCGACCTCAAAATTAAGGTAGAATAAAAATGAAGTGTAAAAGTAACTTAATAAAGTCCGATCACGAAGTTAGAACTAACAAAAGGAAATCAATATAACAAACAAACCCGCCGACATCACCCTTAAACTTAGTTAAAAACAACGTTAAAAGTTGTCGAGGCATTATCTCCAACTAAGTAGCTGTATAGGCTCAGAACTAATTCAACAAAAAATAATTATTTGAAGACCTAAAATCATTATTAAGATGAAGAAAGGTTCTTTAAATTCTAAAATTGTTTGAATCCAACTTAAAGTAAAGTAAATTTGTTAAAAAAAACTACCAACTATTACAAGTTAAAATTGTTCATAAAGACCCACAAACTGGGCTATTCAAAATATCAAAGGCAGACAACTACAAAAGAGGATTAAGATCGTCCCCAATAGCAGCGTCTTTGGCTCAAGAAAAAGAAATCGGATCATACTCGGAGACCGGTACATCCGGGATAGGACCAGGCGGTGAAGGAGGAAACTCGACATTAGCAACCTCGGGGAGAACCTCAGAATTCTGAGAAACTTGACTAACCTCTGCACCCGAAGATTTCGAGTCGGGCAAGGGAACCTCCTCATCATCCTTAGGAGCCGGAACGATCTTCTCCTCAACTACAATATTATCTTGGCTAAATAAGGAAAGATCCACCTCGGGAGAAATAACTTGAATCTGAGCTTTTAGGTTGGCAAATATTTCATCCATTCCCTTAGCTACAGACTCCTCAAGTGTAGCATATCTCTCCCTGGCCATATCTAACTCCTCCTCAAGGTAAAGCTTCTCCCCGAAAATTCAGGTGTAGCTCTCCTCGGCCTTCTTTTTCAGTCCCTCTGCCATGCCTAAGGCTACCTCTGCCTTCTTCGCTTTGGCCCCAGCTTTTTCCAAGTCGGACGTCAGCCCATCCCTCTCCACTTCGAGCTCCTTTTTTTATCTCCTTCAACCTCTCCACCTCAACTTGAGCAGCTACCAGAGAGTTGTGAGTGGCACTGAGAGGAGTTTTCTCTAACTCCTTGGCCAAGGCCATACACACTCCTACCATCCGAATTCCACCTCGAGCTAGGAGTTGAAGATGGTTCTGGATAGCCATGTCGTCCATACTAATGTGGCTATAGGGAAGAATGTTTTTCTCGCTCTAAACAAGCGCGTCAAAACCCTTGTCGTAAATGCTCCCCCCTCAGCAGTCTTTTGCCTCTTGGGAAGTGGTTTCAAGGATGAAGGAGAAGGACGGGCCCCAGAATTTTCTGGAGGAGAATCAGGAGTGATTAGCCAAGTTGATGGGGGTGGGTATAACCTTCTTTGAAGCTGAAGGACCCAAGTCTGACTTCTTGGGAGTGGATTGGACAGAAATATCCCCGATTTCTTTTTGTTGTATACCACAAGCCACGACGTTCTTTCTGGTGGCCCGTAGTGTCTTCATAGCAGCAGATTTTGGAGCCATTCTTTCTGTGAAGCAAAAGTAAAGGTGCATTAATTACCAACACAAATCACAACCAAAAGTCATAAGCTAAAGGTAAGAAAGCTACCTAACTCGGACTGAAGCTGACCGGGGTCCCCTAAGAATTTTTTAGTATCCATGTGAGGAGCCCGACCCCAGTACTCTTGAAACAAGTCAACTACACTCTTCTCAAGTTCATCTAAGGCATCTACACTATATTTGGCTATCATAGGTTTCTCTTCACAGTATAACGGGAAATACGGCTCATCATTCTCATCCAAGAAGAAAGGTCAGGCCTCCTCTACAGCACGGATTTTGAAGAAATAATTTTTGAAATCATAGAATGACTTGTCAAAAATGGAGAAAACCTTCCTACCCTGAACTGCACGAAAGGAAAGCCATGCTAGCTTTTTTGAACCAAAGGGTTTGGTCAAAACAAAAAGGTAAAAGAAAACCTTGAGGGAAGGTCGGACATCAAGCTCCCAACATAAAAATTGGTATATTTTGAGAAAGACACAAGAATTAGGGTGAAATTGATAAGGAGCAACGTTGCAAGTTCAAAGTACATTACTCTCAAAGTCAGAAAAGGAAAACCTAACGTCTAGCTTAGCGAAAAAACAGTCATAAGCGTAAAAGAAGGGTCATTCCGACCTATTTAGGGGGAAAAGCATACCCTCTCCTCGGGATCAGCCACTACTATTTCATAGTTTCGCTCATCTTCCCAGTTCTCACAAAGCCTATGGTGCCTACAAAATGTCTCAGCATATTCTTTATCAATCATGGGGACATGAGTAAGGACAGAAGAATCTACCCAAGATAAAAGAGAGGAAGGGGCTTTTGTTGACATGTCGTAAATAATAGATCGAGACATAAAGCTATACCTACAAATACAACAAAGAAATCGTCACAAGAGAACTCGGACACCAATCAAAAGAAGTCGAGTAAGTGCAACAAAGCACGAAACACAATTTCAAAAGATCTTTTCAAAATAAACGGGATAGAAATGGCGTCGCTCCTGCACTAGCAACAGCAATGCCATTGGAGGACAACACGATTATATTCTACAGCAACAAACAGCAATAGTTTCTCAAAATTTCAGAGACACAACCAAAGTTCATAGAAATAGTCCAAAACAACAAAACAGTTTCAAAATCATTTTTAGCAATAAAACGAGCAGTGATGGTTAAAGGAAAAGCAACAGTCTCCATCAAGTAAAAGTCTCTTCCAAAACAGTATTAACCTAAGGTATCATCCAGAACAAACAAATGCAAGTACTCAGAGCATCCGAAAGGCAAAAACAAAAATGGTAGATACGAGTACCAATCTTGAAGAGATGCGAAATGGGAGGGCACGTCAAGCAGCAAGAAAACTCGCACGTTCCTCTTCAAAGTTCCAAAAAATCTTCAAAAGAATCAAGATGGAGAAATCTCAAAGCCAAGAAACGGTTGCAATGCAAGAACAGGGGAAGAAGAGCAAAGAGTTTTTTTATGAAGGAATCAAAGAAAAGCGTTTTTTAGAGATGGAAAAAAGAAGACAAGAAAGGCGTGAGGCTTTTATATGAAATAAGGGGAAAAAAGGCATTTTTCACCCCTCTTTAAACCCACGCATGGATTCCTAGAAAAGTGCCGTGTAACGTTCGCCGAATCATTAAAGAGGCAACGTTTTAAATTTTCTGAAACACGTCGAGTACCCGATCTCTTGAAGGCGGTGTACCCGACTATGGAAGCTGAAGCCACAATTGCTTGAGCCCGACCTCATGAAAGCTCAAACTCAAGAAGGGGTACTGTTCATATCCTGGCCCAGAAATAAAGCCAGGCCCAATAAGGATAAAAGGTCCAACTAAAAGAGTGGCCTCTCCAAATAAGTAACTGCCTCGCCCAATCTCTTCTATTATCTCTATCTCCACTAAAAGATATATTCCAACAAACTTCCAAGATAAAGGGAACGGTTATCCACCAACAAAGGTGGAACTATTTCAAAAAGTAGTTATTTATTCTACTATAAATACACTGACACCCTCAGGTATATTCGCGTTCTAATATACTAAAAACATGTCTAAAACTCTTGCTAACTTAAGCATCTGAGTCTCTTGCAGGTACCACTCCCCACCTCCTCATGAGAAACTCATATGGCGGCACCTCGACGCAAGAACCAGTCAAACGGTGCCTTACAAGGAGTTTGAACCTCACGTTCAATCCCAAATCATCGTTTCAGGTAATCCTCGAAACATTATTATTATTATTATTATTATTATTATTATTATTATTATCTAAACACCTAGATTTTTTTATTCTAATAAAATAATTCTTTGTTTCTTTGAGGTTTTTAAAACAGTTTTTTATATTATCTATTCAAACCCGAAGTAAATTTTTCTATTAAACATATTTATTTTGAAGAAGATTAAAAAAAAAAGATATTTTTTTATAAGGTCAGCCAAACATATCTATTGTGCATATTTTCTCATGTCCTAGATAAATTGGTTGTATAACTTATTTTTTATATATTACTGAAAATTTTAAATTTTCTTATATGTTAATACTTTTTTGTCATGTTTTTTTATTTCGGGCACGTTTTTTGTCATGTTTAATTATAAGAGGAATCTTAGAAATAAAATCGTCTCCCCTTTTTTAGCAGAAATAAAAATATATGTGGGGCCCAAATTGATGCTGTACGTACTGGGCTTTAGTTCAACCCTACTATGCTTGAGATAGACGCTAATATATGTATATATAAATGGCCCGATTATTTGGACTCAATCCACATTGGGTTCTCACCACTTTCTTCGTTTCTGGTCTAATGTTTTTTGTCTCCTTCAATTCTTCTTCCTTTCTTTTTTTTTTGGCCACGTATGCAAACTCCGAATTTCGAAGTTCGAACGATGCCGTAGCTTCCCATAGGGGTGCACATCACCCGGCTCGGCCCGAAGGTCTAGTCCGGTCCCAAATACTTGGGACTAATTTGGTGTGATTTCATCGGGTTTAGGGTTAGGTAAGCGTCTCACAAATAGACCCGATCATTATTTCGGGTCGGGTCCGGGCCATAGTTCGGGTCACCCGAAGTTGGTCCGGTGGCCCGATCATCATACACAATTAATATTTTGTGTTATTAGTGATAGATCATGATTATTTTTATGTAGAATTTAAGTATTGTAAACCTTAATATTTTGTATTATTAGTCATTATAAGACTATAAGTTAATGTTTTATGTTTAGAATGCATAAGACTTTAGACTAATGCATAATATTGTATTAGAGTAAAGTATTGTTTTTGTCCCCAACGTTTGGGGTAAATCCTATTTGTATCCCTAACGTTTAAATCGTCCTATTTGTATCCCTAACGTTTGTAAAAGTGATTCAATGTTATCCTGCCGTCAATTACACATCATGAACGCTTTAGTTTGAGTTTTAAAAATCACTTCTTGAACTTAGAATACAAATGTCTGGGATAGAATCGATGATCCACTCCGAAAAATAACTCATTAAAAGTTAAAACTAATTCCTACAACATTTACATAATTCACTCTTTTAGGGACATAATTGAATCTAAACACAAATAGTGGGTATAATATTAAAATCGAACACATCTAAGTGAGGCTAATTGAAAATGAATACATCCAAGTGAGAATAATTGAAAAATATAATCTGATTTGTTAGTATAATTGATAGTATGATAACATTGAATAACTTTTATAAACGTCAGGGATACAAATAGGACGATTTAAAGGTTAGGGACACAAATAGGACTTACCCCAAACGTTGGAGACAAAAACGATACTTTACTCTATTGTATTATTTGTATTGATTTAAATATTTTGTATTATTAGACAATATTAGTATTAATTGTGATTATGCTTTATTATTGATTGTGGTTATGCTTTAATTTTGAAGAATGGTTGGTTCTTGTTATATTTTTTTAAGTAAATTTTACCATGTTAAATAATAGTTGGAGTCTTAAAAATTTGGATATTTTTACATGTTATCTTACAAGAAGGTATCAACGTAATGTATATGTTAACGACCCGATTTTCACCCGATTTTTACCCGGTATAATTGTGGTCCAAAAATGTATTGGTTTCATCAGGTTTAGAGTCGGGTTCGGGTCTAATAAATAAATATATTTCGAGTCGGGTCTGGATCACATCAAACCCGGCTTCACCGGCCCATGTGCACTCCTGCCTTCCCATCGTTCTTGATACTCGTCACTTTGGAAGTCACCGCCGACAGTCATCGCCGCCGCGCATTACCATTGTCGCATTCCGAAACCCTAACAGGTTTCCTACGTACTCTGCCACCTTCCGAACGCAAACGGCGCTCCCGCATGATCGTCACAGCATGCGTTTGGCTTCGTTTTCACATTTATATTGTTGTGTTCTTGATATTCTTTTTTCGGTTTTGGTCTTAATTTTGATACTTTGTTTAGCAATGCAGGTGTCCATTGCCTACAACCATTTTGGAGAGGGAGTGCCAAGGTAATATTTAATGTCACTTTTTTATGTTAAAACCACTTCAGTGGTATTTCCATGGAGATGTATGCTATTAGTGGAAGTGTTAACGCTCAATCAACAGAGAGGTGTACAAACCAATCCCATGTACTGATTCTAACCCCTTTTTTTATTAGTAATATTTGCAAATGTGATTTCTATTTGTATGAAAGAATCTATCTTGTTTTATTTGGCTTGAATAGGTGAATGTTTTTGTCAGTTTGTCCATAAAAATCACTTCACTATATGATTTGTGAATGGCAGTATGCAGGAATGAAGGTGTTCATGAATATGAAGCATTAGGATTGGGCCTGTTGCAGCAACTTTTGGTAATGTGTTATTTCTTAGTTATTCTGGTGTCTATTGAAGGTTTTAAGGGAGTTTTTAGAGCAAAGAAAATAAGGCCATATATATTTCTGATGGTTTCAGTGGCTAAGAGAAGGGGGGTTGAATCTTAGCCCCTTTTTTGCTTCCTAACACTTGCTGGATTCAGAGGAGACTTTTATGTTTTTAGCTCGTCCCTAGCCACGAGACATTTTCATTTTGTCTCGTCACTTAGCACGAGACATTTTTGGTTTTTGCTCCTGTGCAGTAGAAAACAGAAATGGAGTAGGAGAGGAAGAAAATTACACCAAGATATATCCTGGTTCGGCTGCTAAGTGCAGTGCAGCCTACATCCAGTCTCCATCACAACAATGATGGAATTTCACTATAATCAAACAGATTACAACTTGTAAAGTGCTAACCCAACTTACAAGGGGATTCCCACAGAATCATGAAACACAACATAGATGAACAAAGGAACTCTAAGACATCTATGGCTTTTTCTTTTAATTTTGCACTCTCTGCCTTTTTCCGCTCTATGGCTAATTGTGATGGTCTTTAGGCTTGCTTTCTCTTCATCTCGGTAGCTTACTTTTGCTTCCATGGCTGCCAATATTTCCTGAGTAATGACCGAAGAGAGAAAGAGTTGTGAGAGAGAAGAAAGAGAATATGGACATTAACTAAAGTGGTTTGATAAAGCAAGGTAAATGTTTACTTCCCTTTATTGAGTAACGTGTAGCTTCAATAATGTCCATCAAATCAAAGTCACTCATGTTCTCTCTCATAGTTCCCATGCAATACATTGCAATTAAATGAATTTTGAAATCCATCTAATGTTTGAATCTTTGGATCCGTTGAAAGCAATTTTGCTTTCTTCCTTCTTTGGTTTCGGATCATGCATGAGGAACTCTTATAACATATGGGCTTGATTGCAACAATATTTGATCTTGGCCCATTAATAACATTTGCTTTCCTGATAAAACTTGGAGCATGCATAAAACAAATGGAAAGCATGTAACACACTTGGGCTTGGAGCAATCAAAATTATTTGGCCCAAGTAACATTAAATCAGCCACATTCATTTTTTGTTATTAAAACTAAGGCTGAGTGAAATTTTGGGCTAGCACAATAAATTTGTTTTCGGCCCAATATTAATCCTGCACAACAAAATTATTTTAATTAACACATTAACCAAGATTAGCTTAATAATTTTGCTGTTAATAATGTTTGATCATCATCAATTTAGTTTAGAGTTTTCCAAACTCATCAATTTCAATTTTATTGCCAAACGATAGGTTAGATGCAGGGAATGTTTTGGTATTCTGATTCAAAACTTACCGTATGTTCTAGTTCCTTTGTTCGGTTGGGTGGCTGACTGGCTCTGCGTATAGTGTTACATGAAGAGGTAGAGAACATAATGGATAAATTTTTGCATTTATGATTAAGTGAACTCACTTCATAAAAATTTCTTGTATGCTTGGAAGTAGAGAATTGTAAGTAAATGGTCAAATTAGTCTCCGAAGGATCACTCATTTTCCAAATTAGTTCCAAAAATATTTTTTATTAATCAAATTCGTCCTTCGAAGATTTTAAGTTAGTCATTTTAGTCCTTACGTCACTTCCGTTGCTAACAGCGTCAAAGTTTGTAGATGTGACAAGTTAAGTGACATCACTATACACACCTAGTAGTTCTAATTGGCTACTAACATGGTAAGTTTATGAAATTAGGTCCAATAAACTCCAAATTGAGGGATTCCAATGCCTCAAGTTCTCCCCTCAATTAGGTTTTGATTTGATCTAATTTCATAAGCTTTTCATGTTAATAGTCAATTAAGACTCCTATGTCTGTGTTGTAGTATTATTTAACGTGCCACATTAACAAATTTTGACGTGGAATAAAAGAAATAATAAAAGGACTAACGCGATTAATTTAAAATATTTGAAGGATGAATTTGATTAAAAAAAATTTTCGGGGACCAATTTGGAGAACGAGTAATCTTTCAAGGACGAATTGGACCATTTACCCAGATAATTGTTTTAATGCTACAGCAATGGACATTGTAAATTTTTTTGCCAAATAAATCTTCAATGTTAATAATGTTTGGTTTTGTTGCCCTTTTTTTCCTTCTAATTATTTCAACCTGTGTCTATCTGACTTCAAACCATTTTTCTTTTCTATTGAAATGTTTTCAGTTTTCAAATCGCAGTTTTTGTGGCACTTATAATATTGTGTGTCAGAAATGTTTGGAGACAATTTAGAATAACCTGGAGAAGTTGCTTCATACTTCTCATTTCTGAAGCAGTAAACATGATATTGGAGTAGCAATGTAGCATTGCCACTTTCTAGCCCATATACAACCTGATTATCTTAGTTATCCTAGAAGCATATTTGCATCTCTGTATTTTCTATACTAAATATAAACTTTTACATTGTATTTTGAGTTCAAAATAGCTATGGGTAGCTCACCTTGCCAATGCAGTGATGTTAACTAACTTTGATTGAACAATTATCGAAGAAGGTGATAGATATGAGGTAATCGCAGAGGATCGCTTGTCAAGGTGTACTTAATGATGCTTGGAATTACGTTTTACTGTCCGGAAGAGTGGAAGGTAAATCTTTTGAGTTAATCTATACCCTATAGTGTTTTCCCTTAAAGGAGGAAGTGAAATTGAAGATACTATTGCAATTTGCGGCTATTGACTTCTGCAGGGCCTGGAATATCTTCTGCCTAATCCTGGGCTCTAGAAATCTGAATTAGCAAAGAAGAGGCCACAGTACAAACACTTAAAAGACAACTTTCTCTTGAATCCTGTAAGTTAGTTTCTGTGGGAGCTCTGGTGTTTTCATTGTATCGCTGCATTTGTGTTCTTTCTTTAAAAATTATTCTTTAAAATGCGAGCAAGGGGTACTGTTCTGAGGGCTGAAAAGATGCATTATTTCTCATTATATTGATGTTGATAACCGTCAATGTCAGACTAAGGCTGGAATTGAGTTACATTACATTGATAAGGTGTATGTGAGTCTGTGGCAAAGTTCAATATTTTGCTGAATTAGTATTTTTCAAAATTTTTATTCTTATTTTTTTGCTTTATCTGTTTGGCTCATTTAATGTTTCTGAGGTTATATAATCAGGAATCACAAGGACAATGTACAACTCAACAGTTCTGACACTGATGATGCCATTTGAGTGTAGAACCTTACTCTAGATCAGAAATACTAGTGGGGAGAATTCATTGTGTCTTGGGGAGACCAATGCAAGGAATGATTTCTTCCAAGTAAATTGCACATTTCTCTTCTATATGTTGATTTGTGGGGAAATCAATAGATACCTTATTTAGCTGTTTCTTCTCTTTTTCGTTGTCCATCTTCTTTAGAATCCCGATAGAATTTTTATTTTAGTGGAGTTCATCAAAATTTGGTAAGCAAAATACTTGTTTTGTGATCTGCACAAACCCATGTAGCATCCATTCCATTAAACTTGTTTGATGACCCTCTGGTCCATGATGTTTTATCCTTATCATAAGATGCATTATCTGCTAGTACTTTGGTTTCACCTTTACTGTTGCTGCATTCTTAAGTTTCTAGCTTATTGGACTACTGATATTTCTCATGTGTGCTTTAATAGAAGGGGCAACCTGGGTTGGGACTTGGATTAGGGAGAGCAAGTCAAGATTTCAGGATGTCGTCTTTTGTTGCTTACTGAGGGGAATGTAGATCAGAAATGTTAACAGATGCAATATACATTTCCTTTTACATAAATTGGAATATGAAAAATATGTGATTTACTTTATATATAATAATCATGTGAATAGATAGCATTGGAGGATTTAAACTCATTTTGCTGTCAGATACTATTCTGCTATACGTTTTGGTCACAAAGGGGTTGGTACTTGGAATTGGAAGAAATGGGGTAGTCTAAGGCAATATAGTGAGGACATTGTCTAGTCCTCGGTTGTATTACTAAATTAACAAATAGTGTTGCTCATTGCATAAAGGATAAGGATAGAGAGGTGTTGACTCAAGAGGAGAAGATTAATGGAAGGTGGAAGAGTTATTTCTACGAGTTATTTAATGAGAGACAGAAGACTCTTCCGAATTTTGGTCGGTTATGCACAAGGGAAGAAGATCAAAACTTTGACTACTATCGGAAGATCCGAAACTTCGAGGTAAAAGAGGCTCTAAAGCAGATGAAAAATGACAGGGCAGTAGGACATGATAATATCCCGATTGAGGTTTGGAAGGGTCTTGGAGAAAAAGGCATCAACTGGTTAACCAAGCTTTTTAATGAGATTTTAAGATCAAAGAAGATGCCTGATGAGTGGAGAAAGAACACCTTGGTACCTATCTACAAGAATAAGGAGGATATACAAAGTTGCGAAAACTATAGAGGGATCAAGCTTATGAGTCATACCATGAAGTTATGAGAAAGGGTGATAGAACGGAGGTTGAGAAAAGAGACACAAGTAACAGAGAACCAATTTGGATTTATGCCAGACAGATCTACCACTGAAGCGATATACTTTTTAAGAAGGATGATTGAGAGGTATCGTAGTAATAAAATGGATCTACATATGGTGTTTATTGATTTGGAAAAAGCGTATGATAGAGTACCAAGAGAGGTCTTATGGAAGGTTTTAGAAAAGAGGAGAGTAAGGATCGCATATATTGGTGCAATTAAAGACATGTATGATGGGGTCACAACTAGTGTGAAGACTCAAGGTGGTGTGACAGAGAAATTTTCTATTGGTATAGGATTACACCAGAGATTATCCTTAAGTCCATACATTTTCACATTAGTCTTGGAAGTACTCACAGAGCACATCCAAGAGCCCGTGCCATGGTGCATGCTTTTTGCCGATGATATCGTCCTTATGAGAGAGTAAAGGGAAGACCTAAATAAGAAGTTGGAGTTATGGAGAGAAGCTCTAAAAGTGTATAGTTTGCGCATAAGCCGTAGCAAGACGGAATATATGAAATGTAAGTTCAGTCTGAGAAGGAAAAATCCTAATATAGAGGTGAAGATTGGAGAAAACAGCCTACGAAAAGTTAAAAGTTTTAAGTATCTTGGGTGCATCATACAGGATAATGGAGAGATTGAACAGGATGTAAATCATAGGATCCAAGCAGGTTGGTCAAAATGACGGAGTGCATCTAGTTTTATATGCGACAAAAAAGTGCCTTTAAAACTTAAAGGTAAATTCTATCGCACCGCTATAAGACTGGCTATGCTTTATGGTACGGAGTGTTGGGCGGCTAAAGGGGAGCACGAACATAAGCTGAGTGTGGCAGAGATGAAGATGTTGAGATGGATAAGTGGTCATATGCGATTGGATAAAATAAGGAACGAAGATATAAGGGAGAGAGTTGGAGTAGCACCCATTGTGAAAAAGATGGTTGAATCGCGTCTCAGGTGATTTGGACATGTGAGAAGAAGATCGATAGAACATCCAGTCAGGAGGGTGGATGAGATGGAAGATGGACAAGAGGCGAAAGGCAGAGGAAGACCTAAAAAGACCGTCCATGAGGTGGTCAAACGAGATCTATATGTAAACAGTCTCTCTGTAGACATGATACATGACAGAGCATAATGGCGTCATTTGATTCATGTAGCCGAACCCACTTAGTGGGACAAGACTTTGTTGTTGTTGTTGTTGTTGTTGTTAGTGTTGCTCATTGCTTCATTCTTTTAGTGATTTTCTATATGTTAATATTTGTTACTTGTCCATTATTTTCTGCTCTTTTTATTTTATTTTTTTCCCCTACTGGTTTATATATCTCTGCTTGTAAAGTAGCAATGCGTTTAGTTATTACTTATTACACTTCATTGAGTGCACACTACTATTGAAGTATTAGTCAGTTTTTCAGAAATGTCTAATTTGTTTTTTGCTGGTTCTAATTGCCGGGTCAATCTCCAATTAGGTGGATTACTGTGTTGACTCAAGAATTTAACTTTGCTAACAGTCGTCACATTTGGGACACTCTTCTAAGTGATCTAGAAGGTCCACACAGGTATAATTTTGTATGTTATTTATCTTGTAGTACTATATTGCCATTTAGCCATATGATCTGTTGCCACCTCTTTGATGAATATGACTGATATAAATGGAAAGAGCCATAAGATTAGATTTCAGTCCAACTTGCCAAACTAATTAAAGATAAAAATAAGAGAAAAGCCCAAAGTCATACACGCTGAATAATGGGAGTGAGTAATGCGTTGGAATATATAGGTAATGTTGCATTATTGTTGAGAACTTGGATTTCGGGAAAAGATCCTCTAAAGTGAAGAATTTGGTAGTATGAAAGTGTAGTCATTATTGAATTTGTAACTTTCATCATTTGAGTCTTACTCTTTGCTTCAAGAGTCATTAGAGTATAACTTCTTACTTTACTAACTTCCTCACTTCAGAGGAGTGACCCTTGAATTTGAATAATCAATCATCAGCTTTGCCATATAGTACTTATTTTATGCCACAAATATCATAAGCCCTTAGACAAGTGTAATATGTTCCCAGAATTGGAACCACTGATATCAAACTCAACAAACATTGATATGTTTCATAGCAGACGGGAGTGAGAATCCAAGATGGTTGGTACCGAATCATTTAATGGGCATGCACTGTTTTCATATGGGACCATCACCACATATTTGGAAAATAGGGTTGGCTTATATCCATTTATCACTCCATTTTTAATGTCTTTATCAGAAATAAAATTGAATAAATTAGCACTCATCACCATCATATATATGTACTTGCAGTCTTCATATTTAAGTTGAAAGGTTATACTATGATCGATCAAGCCCTCTTCTATCTCTAAAGATTGCTTGCTTGGAATCGGATCCATGAGCTATCTGCACCATATTTTATATATATCTTCATCCTCTCTTAAATATGAATTTCATATATGCTTTATGTCCTAGATTGATATCCTTAATTAATTTTAACTATTTGTGTGTTAGAACCGTTACATTAAGAATATTATTAGCATTATTACTTTAATAGTTTAATGTAGGATTTAATTAGTTCCAATAAAAGTATGCGTGAAGCTAGTTATTTGTGTGATTTTGATCATTTAAGAACAATTGACAATAATGTTATATATGTTAAATTTGTTGAAACTAAGCGTGAGAGATTTGATTTGGAAAAGCTTTCAAATCATTGCTGGAATGGAAGATACATACTTTCACCATCACCAAAATGATACTTCTCGTCCTTTCCTAAATTCTAAATTGTATTATAACATTTTATATATGTAACCAAACTTTGAATTCCTTGGTGTTAAATCAACTTTGATAGCGAAGTGAAGAGATAAAGTAACTTGTAAGCACAAAAACATAAGTTAAATTAAATTGTTTAGCATCAAGAAGCACCGACCCAACACATTTATGTCGCCTAAATTGCACACGTCTTGTGTTTGGAAAGCATGATAATGTCTATATGTATGTACGCTGTAATTTTCCACGGTAATATTGTTTATACACCCATTTGGCTGTATTTGATGAATTCATGTGGTTGGGACCCTCTCATGGGCCATGAACCGGAACCCTACCTGTCCAAACGAAGCAAACAATAATTTGGCAGAAGGTTGAAGAGTAGGTCAGATAGTAGAAAATGCAATAGAAAAAAATTCGACTCGGGGCATTTTCTCTTTTAGGGTATGAAGTAAAAAACGAAGATAGAAAATAAAAACAGGATTAATGGATAATGATGTTGTTACTTTTATTTTTGATACTGATATTTTATATATGATTTTTTTGTATTATATGTTTGCATGATTGTAATAAAAAAATTGACAATATATTTTTTAATATGTTAAGATGTTAGGTTGTGCTAGTAAGTTCGGATTCTTTTTATTTTTTAAAAGAGAGCGACTTGAAATGAAAAATAGACTGAGTTTAACATTTGGCAAGTCTTTTGGTGTTTATTTTTTCAAAATCAAAACTTATAAAAGCGCGTTAGTGGCTAATGGCCAAAGCCCTAATGCTATGCTTTGTGCCTCAACATTTATCTTTTTTTTTTTTCAAACAACATTACTTAAGTAGAGTAAGTTTTAGGATCTTCTCAATCTATATGGTACATAACTCTTATAGGACACTTATTTTAAAATTACACTAGGCAAAGCAGAGATAAAGAAGC
>NC_029787.2:105344877-105349362 GCF_000816755.2 Arachis ipaensis | reverse complement strand
TTGAGAATTTTCTCTTTTATGTGCAATGAAAGGGCATATTTCAATAAAGAAAGACATGTGGGGAGGGTCCTTATTAAGGAAGGCACATGGGGGATTCTTCATGTCAAGGTGAAGGAAGCCTTCCTAAGCATTATTCATCCTACATCGATGTTGATGGAACTTTCATAAAGCACAACCAAAACAAAATATACCATCTCATATTTTTTAAAGTTATGACCCAACCTGTCTTCTTGCTATGCCTTCAATACTTGATACCTAATCAATTAGCTGACTTCAAATATAAAAAATACTATCAGAGGAAAACAAAAATGAAGTGTTAATATATATAATTGAAGACTTTTAATTTTCTCCTTTCTAAAAGAAATAGTGGATGAGAATTGAGTTTTAAGTATTATAATAACAAATATTATTTGGACATCTTACATCTAGTCCTTAGCTTAAATGCTTTTGAAGGCTTCTCAATGTGCATATTGATTCATGATCATGATGAAGTTCCTTGTTCCTTTAAATATACTCCAATCTTTTTAAGAGTGTCTTGCTTGGAAGCACTGTTAGCGAGGGCCCTTCATGCTTAAACAATATCTCCCTTTGTCTCGTTACCCTAACTTTTTAAGAGAATGGACTTCTCCATATGACACTGAAAAAGAATAAAAATAATAATATTAATAAAATTGAAAACAAAAATAAAATCAAACGGTACATCATATTTAATTAATTAATACATGGTGGCTTTTCATATGGGCAATTCTTTTCAATATTTATACCAAATAAGATGTAATATAGAAACGACTAAAACAAGCACACATGGACATAGACATATTCAAACAGGATCAAATATTAAACTAGCTAAATTTCACTTCACATATGCGTGACAATAATATATATTAGGTAGTAGTGGCTTATTCATATTCAAAGACATAATCTATGAAAAGAAAGGTAGGGTAGAGTAGGGTTGGAGACTTGGGGTGGAGGTTGCTAACTTGTTATGCATGAGGATCAGATGGATTTTTATTAGACACATCACTCCAGCTTTAATAATTGGTTTAGATGGAAAACAACTGTAAGGTGTGGAATTATGGGAGAATTTCTTTCTTTTCTTTTTCTAAAAGCACTTTTGCTTAGTTAGTAACAACCTTGCAATTAAACAATTAATAATACTTCATACTTTTTTTTCTTTTTTCCGAAATAACATTTAGCAGCATGCCAACGTCAATGAGACAAATGTTTATAAACAGATTATTTATGCACTAACAAAATGTTGATAAACTTCACAATTTGAAATCTTATTTACCTTGTAGTACTATTTTGCCATTTAGCCATATGATCTATTGCCACCTCTTCGATGAATATGATTATGTTATAAATGGAAAGTGCCATAAAATTAAATTTCAGTTCAACTTGCCAAACTAATTAATCCAGGTCAATTTTTAGAACACTAATAATAATTAAAGGCAAAAATAATAAAAAATCGCAAAGTCATCCGTGTTAAATAATGGGAGTAAACTAATGCTTTGGAATTTGCAGATAATGTATTTTATAAACGATATAAAATTTAATTCGAACCAAGCTGGTTCGAATTACGTGTATGCATGTGTTTGTGTATAATTCGAACCAAGCTGGTTCGAATTATGTAGAAATGGAATTCGAACCAGCATGGTTCGAATTATATAAAAATATGATTTGGCTTATTGCTGAAACGATTTTCGCTTTGGCGTATTTACGTTACATGATTCTTGACTTGGCTTATTAAGGTTTTTTACCCTTTTTAAAATGTGAATTCTTTTTTTCTATTAATATATAAATTGTCTCAAAGCCGTGTGTATTAGATGATTTATGTCTAGAAGTCTTTAAAAAAATACATATAAAAATCATCTCAAGGTCCTGAATTTTTCAAACTGAACGTAAATCGTTTCAGAGTAAGAATTTTTACACGTTTTTTCTCTAAAATATAAGGGGTATGACTATGTGTATTTCGCAACTCACATTAGTCTAGAATGATTTACGTGTTAGAGGCTAACCCTCAAGATCCTGCAACGATTTATGAAGATAATGAGTCTATAAATAAACGAATATGATGTATAATGAGCCATACATGAATAAAGAGTTTTATGAGAGATGGCTGAGAGTGTATTTTTGCTAGTTCATTATCGAGAAAAAATTGATGAAACACAAGTGAGGGTGTTACGTTCTCTAATAAAAAGCAAATTGGAGTGTTTGTCAATCTGTCAACGAGTTTGATGGATTTACAAAATATTATATTACAAAATTTAGAAAATTACAGTAAAAAAATGTGTAAAGCAAGTATTTTTTTAGATTCCTATCTCACTCAGGCAAGGTTATGTTAAGTTTGGAAAATACGAGATACTAAGTGATGACGACGTGTAATATATGTTTCACAATTAAGCTAGATTTCCAAATTTGAATGCTATGGAGTTGTTTGCGAGAATGGTTGATGTAGAGGGTAGTTCTGGTGGATCTGCTTCAAATCTGCCAACCGGCGTAATAGAAGGGAGTTCTAATGCCGTTCCAACTGGTCACGAGGTTATTGCCCATGTTTCGTCTCCATCATTTGCAGCAGATTTGTCCGTTCAGGCAGATAATACAAATGACTTGAGTGATGTGCGTACCTTCGAGGTGTTGAGTATAAAGTGTTTGAGTCCAATCAATTGAAGTATCATGGAAAGTGTGTGCAGTTTGGGAATTGATGTAATTGGCTAATATGTGTGACTATGCGACAGAGGAAAGGTTACTGGAAAGTTAGAAAGAACAATAGGCCGCACACATGTCTTGCAACAGAGATATCTACCGATCACAGGCAACTCAATTATCATGTCATCTATGCGTCAATTCTACCAATGGTCATGGTAGATGCATCAATCTCCGTGAAAAGTATTATAGAATGTGGTCTCATCAAAATTTGGTTTCAAGCCCAGTTACAGGAAGGTGTGGATGGCTAAGTAGAAGGCGATTGCACAGATATATGGAGATTGAGAGGAGTCTTACAACCTGATTCCGGGGTGGATCATCGGGGTTCAGATATATATGTCTGGCACTATAACAGTGTTGTGTACTTCACCTGTTAGGGCTAGTAATACAGTCGATGAAATGAGGGTATTTTTCATTGATTGTTTTAGACGTTTTTTTCCGTGTGTTGACGCCTTCAAGTATTGCAAGCCACTAATATCTATCGATGGTACGCATTTATATAGCAAGTATGAAGGTACTTTATTAATGGCGATTGCACAAGATGAAAACTCAAACATGCTTCCAGTGGCATTTGGGTTAATCGAGGGCAAGAACACAGATTTGTAGAAATTTTTTCTAAGTCACCTTTGTCAGTACGTGACTCCGCAACCCGACATTGTAGTTATCTCTGACAACCACAACGCAATCAAGACTACATTGATTGCCGAAGACAGTGGGTGGCTCTTACCGACCGCACATCATGCATTCTGTGTAAGACACATAGCTGCTAATGTCGCATTAAACTTCAAATCTAAGAATGCACCAAAGATTCTTGTGAATGTAACATATGCAAAGACTCAACAGGAACATCAATATTACATGGATATCTTGAAGTAGGAAAACTTGGCAATGGTTAATTGGTGCAACAGGATCACATTAGAGTTGTGGACCCAACATCGGAATGGCGGCCGCCGATACGGTCATATGACAACCAACATTTTTGAGTGTATTAATGTCGTCCTAAAGGGTATACATAATTTACCCGCGGGTTCACTTGTTAAGTCAACATATGAGCGTTTGGTTGAGCTCTTTATTAGGAAGGAAAGGAAGCAAAGTCGTAGCTCGAGACTAGGGAAAAATTTTGTCAGACATTTATAAAGGTGATTGAGAAAAATCTACAAACCTCCAGAAACATACGAGTTGATGTATATGCGAGTTTAGCTTGTTACACGTAAATCGTGCTAGACTGCTTTGTGTTGTGAAAAACACATAAATCATCCTATCCCTTTGTATTTTAGGTAAAAAACGTGTAACACTTTTTATCCTGGGACCAGTTACGTTCAACTTAGGAAACTCAGAACTCTAGGACGATTTATGTGCATTTTTTTTTGAAGACTTCCATACATAAATCGTCCTAGAGTATAGTGTTTAATATATTATCTAATACAAATAGTCTTGTGACGATTTATATATTAACAGGAATAGAAGGTTCACGTTTTAAAATTTGGTTTAAGAAAATCTGATATTATTGATCATTCTTTATTTTATTTAAATAAAAAAATTTAATTTTACACTTACATGCACCAAAATTTATGCATTAATATTAGATTAAATCTACAATAATATTATTCATATTCTAAAATTAATCACTAAAATCAGCCATTAACATATTTGTATATAAATATACATAATTAATTTATTTTTATTATATATTTATATTCTAATATATATTTTTTATTGATAACTGACTTTAATATACACATAATATAATTGTTATATCTAATAAAATAGATCAAATAG
>NC_029787.2:105343903-105344751 GCF_000816755.2 Arachis ipaensis | reverse complement strand
AAAATACATATATTTCATAAAAATTATAAAATAATAATAATTAATTCTTTGTTTTACTACTTTATTAACTTCTTCGGTTCTTCCCGAATCCAAATTATAATAAAATTAGTACATTAATTATGCATTATGATGACGCCTCGCAGTTACTAAATCAAACCAAAATTACTAGTAGGCAGTAGCTACCAGCTACTGCATCCAGTTGTTTGTTTTGACTCGCATTGATCCCAAACAACCTTTGACAAAACTCAAAAGACAATAACACGGGAGATAGATACCAATATATCGTCTCGCGAATTTCACGAGATAGTGTTGAAACAATCAATTATCATCGATTCATCTTCACTACGCAATTAGTCTCTGCAAATGCAATGATTAATGCTGAAACTCCAAAACTTCATACCAATTTAGTATGCAACAACTACCATAAACAACACTAATAACAGAAAGAAAAAGAGGGGTTTGTACCAGAAAAAAAAACACACTACAGAAACCGCCATTTTTAAACGTAACACAATAAAAAGGTCCATCTTTTTCGACCAAGTGCCATCAAAATCCAATTTTGGATAAAGTCTCTTTGAATCCAAGTTTCTCCCTCTTCTGGGGTTGGGTCTAGTACAGTGTCAGTGTCAACCCTACTAAATTCATTTCCTTTGTCTTTAACCCCATTTTCTGCTTCTGCTTCTGCTTCTTTTTATTCTCAGTTTTCAAATCTAGGATTCAAAAACGCTTCCGTCCCTACTTATATCTTCCATTCCTTCATTAACAAATCTACATTTTCCACAAAGACACTAATTAAGCTTAGTACTAGCCAGTACCCACCTTTTAGGACCTTTAACCTGGCACCTGGC
>NC_029787.2:105315607-105343327 GCF_000816755.2 Arachis ipaensis | reverse complement strand
AGTCGTCCCTGTTTTTTGTTTGTAGAGTTCTCGTGTTTTATGTGTTCGTTCAATTTGAATTGGAAAGAGTTCTTTGAAGTTTGTTTCTTAGAGAGAAGTGGCTGAAGGAGGAAGGAACAGAAAATTGTGCAAGACTTTGTGGGAGAACATGAATCTATACACTTCATTTCTGTTTCTGGGTTTAATTTCCACGCTGTCTTTTGTAGCTTCTGATGCGGTGGCAAAAAATGAAGGTACTTGTTAAGTTTATGGTGGTTATGTATTCACTTTTCTCTCTCAGATCTCGTTGCATCAATTCAGTTACCCTCTGTTTGGATGATGGGAAAACATAAAGAGTTAAAGACAGTACCAAAAATAGTTATTATGATGTGCATTTTTGTTCTTTTCGTTGGAACTTGCCTATAGGCTATAGTGTCATTAAGTAGCAGCATTTTCTGTTTCTGTTTCTTCTGTATACTTTGAAGGTTTGAGATCCAGCAACTGTTTTCCATTCTCAAATTCTCACTGTATTTTTGTTATGGCTTCCCAATTGAGCTATGGTATTCAGCATTCATGGTAACTAAGCATTTGCATTGCTTTTTTCGGCCTCTAACTGGGGAGTTTATTTCTGTGTAGTTTCGGCGCTTCAAACCTTCAGAGAAGCTATCTTTGATGATCCACATCTTGTTTTGTCCAATTGGAATACCCTGGTTTCGGATCCTTGTGAGTGGAATGGTGTTTTGTGCAATGGACCTCGAGATCATGTCATCAAGCTGTAAGATTCCACAGATCCCTTAAGTACATTTATTCGGAGTGCAAATTGTTATGTTGCTGTTGATGAGTTGTATTTCTAGCTAGCACATTCCTTATTCTATAGTTTGGGATAATTCTTTGCAGAAACATATCAGGGTCAGCATTAAGAGGGTTTCTTGCACCAGAATTGGGGCAAATCACCTACTTGCAAGAACTGTATGTGCCTTGCACAATGTGCTTCTAGACTTGTAGTTCTGGAATATGATGTCTGTAATTTGTGGTGTTAATATCTGGTTCTTATGGTTGTAGAATCTTGCACGGAAACAATCTTATTGGAACAATACCAAAAGAATTGGGCATGTTGAAATCTCTCAAGGTGTTGGACTTGGGGTTGAATCAGTTATCAGGACCGATTCCTCGAGAAATTGGAAATTTGACCCAAGCAGTGAAAATGTAAAAGAAAATCAATAACATCTTCTTGAATAGAGAGAAATTTTAACTCTTAATAGTTTGCCACAGTCTCTTAAACTTTATTTGTATTCTTGTAGAAACCTGCAGTCCAATGGGTTGACTGGTAGGCTACCCCCAGAGCTTGGAAATTTGAAATACCTTCAAGAACTTCGGTTGGATAGGAATAAGCTTCAAGGACCTGTTCCTGCTGGTGGAAGTTCTGATTCAACTATGCATGAGATGTGAGTATAAATATTGGAATTGAGTTGGTATTGTCTGGTCAGGAATTCATAGGCAGGGAGGCATAAATGAACTTTGGTTTTGAGTTATTTTGAAAATTATTGCAGCTGTGAAAATTTATCTGGTTTACTGTTAAATATAAGATACCAGCTACACCTTCAAAATTTGTTTCTGGTGAGTCTGTCTCTTACAGTTCTTATAATTTTCTTCAGGTATGCCTCAAATGTGAATTTAACTGGCTTGTGTCGTACGTCTCAATTAAAAGTTGCAGATTTTTCATATAACTTCTTTGTTGGGAGCTTACCCAAATGTTTGCGTGTCCCAAGGTACTTATTTGATCCTCATTTCATGTTTTGCCATTCTACTCAACCTCCACATTTACATGAATTCTGTCAAACAGATCAAGCTTTCAAGGGAATTGCCTTCAGATTAAAGACATAAAGCAGCGGACTTCTGTACAATGTGGTATGCATGACACTATTTTTATTTTGTACTCTCAAAATTGAAAGCATGAATTAGAACATCTCATAATTTAAAAATACATAGGAGACGAAATGAGCTCTGGCTTGAATTCATTGAAAGCATGAATTAGAACATCTCATAAAAATTTAAAAATACATAGGAGACGAAATGAGCTCTGGCTTGAATTCATTGTAAAGTGTCTTTCACAGTTTCACTGGCTTCCGGCTTCCCTTTATTTTCCTTTTTGAAATCCAACCTGTTTCCAAGAATGGAATGAATGAACATAATAAGTAACATTTGAATGAACTTTGTAAATCCAACATACGTATTATCTATCTATTTACTAGATATATTCTTGGCCTTACTCTAATTGAATGTTTTTTATGAACTATCATTTCATAGCTGGTGCTTCACCTGCCCAGAGCCATCCAGTAATGAACCTAAAGCATCGAGCTGCTGAACATGTGTCGAAGCATCAAAGAGCATCAAAACCTTCCTGGCTTTTGGCTCTAGAGATAGTGACGGGAGTCATGGTTGGTTGTCTCTTTTTGATTGCTATTTTCACGGCGTATCAGAGGTTTAACAGCAAATCATCTATCATCATTCCTTGGAAAAAATCTTCAAGCGAGAAAGAGCATATGACAGTATATATAGGTTCAGTTTCTACACCCTCCGGTGTGTATTTCCTTCTAATATTTCTAGAATTGCTTTAACATACTCAACAATATCAATATGCAGAATCTGATGTGTTGAAAGATGTGACGAAGTATAGCAGACAAGATCTTGAAGTGGCCTGCGAAGACTTCAGCAACATAATTGGTTCTTCACCAGATAGTGTGGTCTACAAGGGTACAATGAAAGGTGGACCTGAGATTGCTGTAATTTCCCTCTGCATTAAGGAAGAGCATTGGACGGGTTACCTTGAGCTCTATTTTCAGAGAGAGGTAATGGAACATTGCAGTTCCTAAAATGTGCAAGAACTGACAGACAAATAATCAAGACAAGTTCTTAATTTTTCTGTTATTGATGTCAATCAGGTGGCAGACTTGGCAAGGTTGAATCATGAGAATACAGGAAAACTGCTAGGTTATTGTAGAGAGAGCAATCCTTTTACCAGGATGCTGGTTTTTGATTATGCTTCAAATGGGACACTCTATGAGCACCTACATTGCTGTAAGTCAAGTTTCTTTCCTCCTTACATGATTTTTTTCTCTCCCGTTTGTTTTGGTTTCTTAAAAAGGAATTTTGACTGCAGATGAAGAAGGGTGCCAATTGTCATGGACACGGCGTATGAAAGTTATTATAGGCATTGCTCGTGGACTCAAGTATTTGCACACGGAAATTGAACCACCATTCACTATCTCAGAGTTGAATTCCAATGCTGTATATCTTACAGAAGACTTTTCACCAAAGGTATGCATGCATTGCAACTGGTTTAAATGTTCAGACCCACCAATTGAGACAGTGTAATTGAGTATCCTATATTTAACACACTACACTTGCCATGCATTCTCATTTTATTGAAACCTTAAATCGCAGCTGGTCGATTTTGAAAGTTGGAAGACAATTCTTGAAAGATCAGAGAAGAATTCTGGTTCTATTGGCAGCCAGGGCTCCATGTGCCTTCTTTCAAATTCCGTGGAGGCACGTCGTCTTGACACCAAAGGAAACATATACGGCTTTGCAGTACTTCTATTGGAAATAATCAGCGGACGACCTCCATATTGCAAGGACAAAGGGTACTTGGTGGACTGGGTAAGAAACTCTAATTTTATCTGCTTACTTAAAATTCAAGTAACCGCTCAATTCAATTTCTTGAATTTGTATCAACACATTGTAAGGAAACTAAACTTTTCATTTTATTTGCTTTTAATTATCATTATCAGGCTAGGGAATATCTTGAGATACCGGAAATGATGTCAAGTGTGGTGGATCCAGAGTTAAAACATTACAGAGAAGACGACTTGAAAGTAATATGTGAGGTGGTATCGCAATGCATCAATGGCGACCCCAATGGCCGTCCGTCAATGCGGGAATTATGTAGCATTCTGGAGGGCAGAATTGACACTTCAATTAGCGTGGATCTCAAGGGATCATCTTTGGCTTGGGCTGAACTTGCCCTTTCATCTTAGATTCATTTGAGATTGTGTCAATGCTAAGGACCAAGTATAACACAAAGATTGTCACATATACATTCAACCAGCATCTATAACTACTACTAATACTTGTTCTTTTTTCTGACTACTTAAATTGTCAATTTTTTCTTTTTCTTTCTTACATGTAAATGGTTGCTAAGTAAGGGAATGGGTAAGTATTAATGCATGACAAGGTGTCATCATTGTATAGCAGTGGTAGGTGAAATTCAAGAAATTGATTAATGTAAGAAGTTTGTCAGGCTACAATTGTATTTTTCGTATATTTGTATACATTGAGCATTTTGTTGTACGGTTTGGAGTTTTACCCTTTTTTTTTCTGAGTAAATTTTTGTAATTATATTATTTAGTATAAGCCAATGCCTAAGGGCATTCAGATTATTCATATTCTTTGGCTTTCTCCTTTAACGAGGACTTACTTTAGAAGTGGGTTAGAAATAGGGATGCACAACACAAAACATCAGCTCACTTCCAAATATAAGACACTTCAAAACATAGATTTACATTCTTGATCACAATTTATATTTCTTTATTTAAAAAAAAAAAAGCTCTTACTAGCACGTGTAGGCTTTTCATCAAATTTGGAATGTTGTTGTTGACGTTTGGGCATATAGAAGGAGAGGCCATTCGAGCATTTTGCACTGGAGTAGCTACTATAACAAATTTAACCGCATAGTCAGACTGTTATGTACACAATATATTTAAGATTTCTAATTTAAATGGAATACTCCCAAAGCCCAAACAAGAAACACTCCTAAACGGCTAATTGGCTAAACCCTAACACACCACTCCTTTGTCCTCTCCCACGCTGCTGCGTCCGGCCAACCCACCACTGCCGTCGTCTCTAACCCACCGCTGCTGCAATTATGTTGACCCTGTAGCTTTCTTCGATTCTTCCCTGTCTCCTCCTCATTCGGTTAAGCCACATCAGCTTCGCCTCCGCCGACCTGGTGACCGCCGTCGGCCATCGCGCACAGCAGTAACTCTCTGCTTCATTCAAACTTCTGAGTTCCAAGGTAACGAGATTTCCTTCTCTCTGCTACTCTCTGCTTCGTTCTGCCTTTATTCCTTTCCATGGTTTCCTTTCTTGTTCATTCCTTTCCAATTTCCATGTGAACGATATCTGTTCTCTCTGCAACTTTTCTCAGCTACAACTCATGTTGATGTTATGTGCTAAAATTTCACTAGCTACTTAGTACAAGTAATGATCCTGGCCTGTTATCAATTACATGTGCTGATCCTTGCCTCCACATTAACAATGTTTTAAAGCAATTATTATGTTTGCTAAAATGTGGAGTAATGGTATATGCCCCACTTTATATGTATACCTTATGTGCACCATTTCTGCTATAGTATTAAAGTGATTGATCAGAAACTAGAAAAGATGAGGTTGAAAATTTGGTATTTTATAAGACTTGTTGCTTAATCTATGCATATGCTAATCTATCATTTACTACATATAAACACAGATTTGAGGAATTAGGGTTTGGGGGGGCGGGGGAGGGGCGGATTTAGGAAATATTATTTTGCAATGATGATTGAATTGAAAGAACATGGGAACAACAAATTGACTGAACAATTTTATTCTGAATTGCAGAGAGCATGAAACTCATTTCTTGTAGAAGAATCTAGTAATAAATGGCTAAAACTTTTCAATAAAAATGTGTATTTTGTTCCGTGATCAGCTCAAGGACAAATAAGGAATCATAACCCTATCTCAAGCAGATAGTCTGGATATATGCATGTTTAATTATAAGATTTGATTATATAGACAATGTTTTTTTCCTTTTTTATTTTATCAGAATTAACATTCGTGTTCTTAAGTTTTTGGTATTCTTCTCTTATTGAGTTGGTGCCTTGGTGGTTTCTCTGTTAGGGATCTGGAATCATGTGTTAGCATGTGGATTGAGTTGATGGTTTCTTCTTTTTGTTTTTTAGTTGTATTCTTTTTCTGTGCAGCTGCAAGTAGGACAGTGGTTGAAGTTGAACAGACCAAGAACTGGGCATCCTCTACAAACTGCACTACTCTTGCAGAGGTCTAAACATTTTCCTACTTCTCTCTTAATGATCATTGAGGTTGAGATTGGTGCAAATTTAGCAGAGGCCTTAGTGTCTAAAAGAAAGGCTTATATTTTTGTCAAATGCATGCTTTAAGGTTATTAGTGTTTCTGCTTATTGGGAAAAAAAAATCACATAGCATAAGATATAAGCTTTTCTGCCACTACGTGTGTTTGGAACTTTGTCAAGTATATATATTTCAGGTTCTGCCTTTTCTGAGTGATGATTGTCTTAAATATAATGTGTACATAATAGTCTGACTATGCGGTTAAATTTGTTATAGCTACTCCAATGCAAAATGCCCAGAAGGCCAAGAACACATTGCCAACAGCCCAGAACTTTGCCATTTACATTCTCCCCTTTTGCTCGTGCTCTGGCTCGAATGGCCTCTCCTTCTATGCCCAAACGGCAACACCAACACTCCAAATTTGATGAAAAGCCTACACCTGCTAGTAAGAGTTCCTTTTCCTTTAACAAAAAAGAAATATAAATTGTGATCAAGAATATAAATGTATTATTTGAAGTGCCTTATATTTGTAAGTGAGCTGATGTTTTGTATTGTGAATCCCTATTTCTAACCTACTTCTTAGGTAAGTCCTCGTTAAAGGAGAAAGCCAAAGAATATGAGTCCTCTGATGAGGAGTTTGAAGTAAGATATCTTTTTATACAAATATTTATCTCTTAGTGTTGCATCTAATTAGTATATTAATTAAACATGGTCTCTGTTGCTTAAGGGAGTTGTCCAAGCAGACTTTTCCTTTTTTGATCCTAAACCCAATGACTTTCATGGAGTGAAGACCTTGCTGCAAACATACCTGGATGATAAGGAATGGGATTTAAGTGGATTTGTAGATTTAATTTTGGCGCAGACTACAGTAGGCACTGTTGTAAAGATAGAGGATGATGAGGATGAAGGGCTTTTTGCTGTTGTTAGTGCTCTTAATTTGTGGAGATATAGGGTAGGTAACATTGTGCTATATATGTTGTGTTGCTTGATCCATTTGCCTCATTTTTTTTTATCTTGATCTCAATTGCAGCTATATATCTGATGCCCTTACTGTTTGTTTAGTTGATACTTGACATCCTACTCACACTTTTTTGTTGTTGCATGTGTCTCTTTCTTTTGGAGGGTTAAAATCTCTCTCTGTCCCCTTGCTATTATATATAACTTTCTTGCCTTTATCCAAATTTACTAGTTTGCTGACTTGTAAGTGAGGCGCTACTACTAGGATATAGAAAAGCTTTCATGAACAGAACAATAACTTAATTCTTAGTTCCCTCTTTAGTTGATGTCTCCAGTTCATTATCTTTTGGCGATTTGTAAATTTGGTTTGTGACTGGCATCTCATCATTGATTAGGAGCAAAAATGCATTACGGAAGTTAAGGACTTTCTCCTATCCAAAACACGCCAAGAGAAGGGCATTACTGATAAATTGAGGTTACTTTTGGAGGAACAAGCACGTGACATAGGTCTCTTGGTTTCACAGCGGGTGTTGAACCTTCCTCCGCAACTCTTGCCACACCTTTATGAAGCCCTTTTTGATGAGGTGTCATGGGCCACAGAAGATGAGGTTAGATTTCAGTAGTATCAGATTGGTGGGGGTGTTAAAATGTGTTTCCATCTAAGCACTGGAGACTAATTTTCTCCTTAGAACTTACATTGTCTTCTTTCACATTTTATCAGCCAACAGAGGACCTCCGGAAGTCTTTCCAGTTTAAGCATTATATAATACTCAGCAAAATTTACGAGGTATATTTGCTGCTTTAGCACATCCCCTCTATTGATTGTTGTCATATGGACTGGTTTAGCTTTTTTTTGGCTAAGATAATTTTTGTCCCTCCTCAAATTTCATGTGTGATGCTGTAACTCTTTCCTGGATGTGAAAACACAGCACAAGAATATAGTAAAGAAAAGAAAACCAAGCTCCGACGATGATGAAGCAATAATTTATGTAAAGCCTGAGGATGAGATTTTCCATAAGGTATTGATGTTCTAGTGGTGTTGTTGTATAGTATATCTTTTGCATCTGATTACTGATTATTTTCCATCATACAGTTGTGCTCATGGTCCTTCTGTTTTCCATTGCGAGCTCAGCAGCTTGCACCTCCTGAGGCAAGTCTTCTATTTTTCTAAACTCTCATTGTATCATGGCAGTTACTATTGTTTGGTCAATTTCTTAAAGTTACTCGAAAAACATTCTAAAGTCCCACCACTTGTGTCTGGTAGAAATTCATACTATAGTTGCTTGCTTCTTTGGATATTGGTTATCCTGTCACTTTGCAGAGTTGTGGTGTTTATGTAACATCTATTTCATCAATGATTCTGAACCATATATTTATGTTGATACACACATTGCAGCTAAAGAATTACAGGCCAATGGGATTAATCATGGCTGTTGAGGCAGGCAAAATTCCAGCATTTCGTCAAGAGTTAGGTTCTCTAATCAGTGAAACTTGAAGCAGCAAGGTTGCACAATTTCCATTATACATACAACCTAACTGCTGAAGCTTTTCATCTATTTCAACCTTCACAATTCTTTTGAGCTGCCAAATTTTGATCCCGCCCGCAAATCATCCAATTTTAACGAGATGGTGAAGATAATTTTGTTTCCCCTCTTGTTTCTGTTGTACGCTTTTCCTGCAGTTATCGGGATTCCATACATGATGTGGTAAAACTTCCATGAATTTTTGTCATGAAAAGAGGATTGGAAATACATAATTCGGTTTTTTAATTTTTACTGAACCTGATGAAGAAGTAGTATTTTCAGTTCGATCCGTTAGTAAAACATAATCCAAGTCATTTGATTTAAGTCCCAAATTATTTTATGGGATTGGTGTTGTGCATTAAAATCTTACTTGAGATTTTTAATTATACTAATGACATCTATGAAATTGGTAAAAGTGTATCATGTTAGTCCTTAATCTATTTTCTGTTAATGGTGTGGACTATTAGGTTGTCTTTAGTGATAAGACAAGACACTAAAAATAAGACATAAATAATATATACACAAAAATTAGTATTTTTGTATTTTGTGAAGTGATTTTGAGATAAGAACATATAGAAGTAGGAATTGAAGATATAGCATCAAAGAGAAGTGAATCGAAAATAGACAGAAATATAAAGCTTAGTAAGCAAGTGACAAAGCTAGAACTATATATATATAAGTTATGCTAGTGCTAGAGCTATCTACCACTACTATGTGATTTCACTAACAATTCAAGACTCCAATAATCAATAACTAACAATTCTTGATTCCTAAACATTTATTATCCTCTCTACTAAAGAGTTTAGTAGTGAAAATAATACAAATATCCAACACAAGAACAATATGAAAACACTCATAAAATAATATAGCAGTAAATATAAGCAAGCAAATATATCAAGTAAAGCAATAACAATAATACATCGATATTTTAACAAGGAAAATTCTCTTAAGGTAAGAGGTAAAAATCACAAGTCGTCCAAACTAATGAAATAGTTTCACTATAATCAAATATAAGGTATAAGAGAGTCTTAAACAAAGCACAAATTATGCATACAATCAGCCAACACATCAAAGCACCAAAGCTAACAAATGAGTACAAGATAAAAAATATCCAAAAAATAGAGGAGTTATTCGAAACTGATTCCTCTCACTACAGACCTCCAATCAACATCTCCACCATCCAGAATGAAGAACAAGATGAGCTGAACCTGCATTACAAATTTCAAGCTGCTCCAACGATGAACGAATAAGAAATTATCGTTTGAAATCTACTGTTCTGTACAGAAACGAAATTATATTTTTTCTCTTCTCTCTCACTTTGTGACTGCTCTTTCTCACTCTCTGTTGTCCCAAAAAATCTGATTAGGGTAGTGTGGCACAAGGATGGAAGGAGACACCCCAAAAAACTGGGCTTAGACTTCACAAAGGAAAGAAAAAGCCCAACAAATCTCTCCCTTCTCATCTAGGAGGAGCCTTTGCCATTCCGGCGATTAAATAACATGTTTCAAGACAAAAAAAAAAGTTTCAAGCTTATCTCTTGAAAATACTTTTGTCATCATATCAGCACCATTATCATTATCATCAGTATAAACTTTCCCAAGTTCCAACAATTTGGAATTCAACACATCCCGTATCCAGTGATAACTAACATCAATATGTTTAGATCTTGCATGAAAAGTAGAATTCTTAGCAAGATGAATAGCACTTTGACTATTACACAACAACACATAACGGTCTTGCTTGAAACCAAGCTCTCGAAGAAATTTTTTCATCCACAACAACTCTTTACATGCTTCAGTTGATGTAATAAACTCTTCCTCTGTGGTAGAAAGTACAACACACTTTTGTAGCCTTGACTACCATGAAATAGCCTCCTTGCAAACTTGACCAAATAACTTGAAGTAGACCTTTGAGAATCAACATCTCCTGCCATGTCTGCATCAGTAAATCCAACTAGCAAAGATTTCTCACCACTAAAACTCAAACTCAAATTAGTTGTACCTTTGAGATATCTCATAATCTATTTAACAACATTCCAATGCTCTTTACTTGGATTAGAGAGGAAACGACTCACAATACCAACCGCATGAGCAATGTCTGGTTTAGTACACACCATAGCATACATCAACCTTCCAACCGCTGAGGCATAAGGAATTTCATCCACTGTTTGTTTCTCCTCGTTAATAATTAGACACTGCTTGATATTCAACTTAAAATGAGGAGTAAAAGAACTAGCAACATATTTGGTATTATTCATGCTAAACCTTTTTTCCAAATCATACTCATAGTTTCTAAAAGAGTTTACCTTTGTTGATAGCTGCAGAAGTGGGCTTCATGGTATTAATGGTGAAGTGTTGACCTCTTAAATAATTTTTACATTTTTTTAAGTAGTTTTTTTTATGTTTAATTTAAAATTCTTATATTTTTAATAAAATTTTCATAATTAATCATATATTTAGAGTTGTTTTAGAATTATTGTGTTTTCAGGATTTATTTTGAAAGTAATCAGGATAAGAGAAATAAACAAGGAAACAAAAAGTGCACTCCCAGGAGAGAAGAAGAGGTTGGCGCCTAACTTGAAGGATCTGAAGTCCAGTGCCAACCATCCAAGCCCATTGCCTGAAAGAAAAGTCCATCTCTCAAAGGTGGTACCCAGCTCCAAGGAAGCCAAAGCCTAGTGCCTTCCATGGACTTGGAGTTCTCAAGCCCAGTGCCAGGAATGGGCACCCAACTTCAAAAGACTTTCAACACACTAGGCACCCAGCACCCAAAACCAGGGCCTAACTTCAAGTGGATTTTCACCTTGACTTCAAAGATTTGAAGTCCAGGCGCCAGCCTTATTTCAATAAGGTCGGCGCCCCACGCCAAAAAGAGGGCGCCCAGCGCCTTCAACAAGGCCACAGTATGGTACCCAACTTAGGCAAGTGGCGACTAACACCTAGAATTTCTACTACTGTACTACATGGGTGCCCAACGCCAGAAAATCTTTTACTTTCAGGGGTTCAAAATTGCATTGGCATCCAACGCCAAAACTTCGAGTCCAGTGCCAGGCCCAAAATTCATTAGATTGATTATATTATTAATTAATAATTTTTTTTATCTTAAAAACATTATTCTAATAGAAGGAACATGTATATTAATATACGATTATGAAAAACAAAATATTCATATATTACTAAAGTTAGNACTGATCATTAGATTTATTACTGTAATGAATACATGGAAAAAAAATTAAATATCGTTTGTACTTTCACAAATTGTATGACTTTTAAATTATTAATACCTAGAAATTAAACTTCTAACAATAACAATAATTGGAATCTAATCAATTCGTATATATATGTGCAATGCTAAACATAATTGGAACCAAATCAATGAGAACCTAATAATTGAAATTATAATCTGATCTTTTAATAAAAAGAATTTTTTATTTGAATTTTGAGAGTAAAAGAATGTTTTAAATAATAGTAAACATAAATGTATCATATATAAAATTATTATATAATAAAATAGAAAAAATATGTATATTAATTAATTGATAAAGAAGTAATTATAATTTGTATATCAATATAAACTAATTATATATTTTGTACAATTTTTAATTAGTTCTTTCTTTTGATATTATTTTGTAAGAGTGCTATGTAATTCTATACAGTGCATAATTAAAAATTCAAATATATCTCTATCCGACAAAAAAGATGTTTTAAAGAAGAATTTATGATATGATTAACTTTGGCGGTCAAAATAAAATTATGTTCAAACCAACTAAGTTTGAATATAGAATTTTTCTCAGGAAGGATACCATTTTGTACTCCCCAATTTCGAAAAATTCTTTTTTGCTTTAAACCAAACAAAAAAATATTCTAAAAAAAAAGAGATCACTCATATTTAATAGGTAAGAGTTATACCGTTTATATTTAAATTAGTTGGTTTAAATATATTTTGATAATTTTTTAAAATTAAAATTTTATACTTTTAATTTATAGATGTAATAAAACTTCTAATCTATTATAAATTTAGAGTCCTGCTAGGGAGTCAATGGAATATTTGTACAATGTGTACAATGGGCTATATGAGTTACAAAATGAACATCACCTATAATATATAGAATAACCACCCGGATACTATGGATCGGGTACTATGGATCTAGAATTCTGATACCATGTCATGATACCACTAATCCCAAAAGCTTACGCTGATGGAAAAAAAAGTAACACTAATGGTTATATCTCTAATACTCTATAAACCTCCATTGTACATATTGTACAAATATTCCATTACCTCCCTATACTTTCCCATAAATTTAACACTACGGTGTTTTTATTGTGTTAGAACTTGATGAGCTGCAGTAAATTGAAATAGCTGTGAAAATATTTTCAAATTTAATGAGAAGTTTTTAAATTTGTCTTAATATTTTATAAAGGTAGACCTAAATTGATATTTAAATTATGTGAGAATTTTGTAAAACAATTCATCAAGTATGTATAATTGCATAAATAAAAAATATGTTAAATAAGTTAAATATATTCATAAAAAAATTTTAAAAGCATATTTCAAACATAAATACAAAAGTTAAATATTTTTCGTATATTGCACGAATAAGAACAAAATCAACTTTGTAATATTCCATTAATATCACATAATCACATTTGTCCAAGAAAAAAAAAACATTTTTGAACATCTAAATTATTATATTCTATATAACACTTTCATCTTTTAATTTTACGTTGATGGTTAATTAATTTAATGTAAAATTCTTATCTTCTCATGGTTCTTGCTAGATATCCTATTCGAGCCTAATTTTAAACGATTATCATTCAAAAAATAAAAATATGAAAGCCATTCTCTAGATAAGGTCTTTCCAATCCAAAATATGGTTTTAAAAGAAGAATTGGAGACATTAAGCATACATATATGAGTTTGTTTGATCATTTTTGCAGTAACAGCTAATACAATTGCCCAAGAGCCAACCCCAATTGAAAAACCAAGAGGCTAGATTGGCAACTTGATAGACCCAATTAAACCAACCAACCAACAATCCAAGATCACACTAGAAAAAACTGAACAAGCATATATTGAGTTTTTAACTTTTAAGGAAGAACAATATGCCAGTAAAAGTGCATGTCATTCATCATTGCTCGCTCTATGGTAACATCAAGAAAGACATGCTTAGATTAGATGGCTCGAGCTTTCACAATGTCCAAGCTCATCTCGCTTGGATCGGTTGCCTGCAATTCCACTTGTATGCCGTCCAATTCTCTCTTGAATCTATCTTTGGAGCTAGCATACACCATCTTCATCCTCACCTTTGAGCTATCTGGGGACCTACATGCATGCACCCCATTACAATATCATATACAAACAATCTATAATGTTGCATTAAATTAAACTGCTTTTAATAACTCCATCTGTTCCGAAATATCTATCAATGTTAGAGAGATAATAATTCATGTGGACTCTATTTGCTTGAATTTTTTGCATAAGCCTTCATTTTTTTAATTTGTCTTATGCTATTTTTTCCATTTTAGGGTCTAACAAAGTTCGAACTCTAAACTTTATGTCATAGAAACTCTGATACCATATCATAATACCAATCCTCCCAAAAGCTTACGCAGATAGGAGGAGGCACATGAATGGTTATATCTCTAATTGTCAATAGTCTAGTCAGTGCATATAAGTACCATGCGATGAAGAAGATCTTGCTTTTCTGGCAATTCTCATCGGTTGTGAAATCAAAATCATAGACAGCATAACGGCACTCATCAGCCGGCAGGCTGGCCATAAAGTCATCATAACTGTCGCCAGCACCCCCTAATTTCTCGACCACCACCTGCTGTCCGTCAATTTTGAACACAATGTAACGGTAGATCCTCTTTGCTTTAAGCTCCAGGAACCTGAATTTGCACTCATCCTCCACAGCCATTCCAGACGCTGCATTTGCCTGCACCAACATCTCATGTCATGAATTAAAAGTCTTATGTGCTAATGTGCTATGCTATGTGATGATATGCACTTGTCAATTGATTGCAACATTTGCTCATTCTCCTCATTATTGTCAACCTCTCCTAACTTAATATAATGATCTTAATTTATTAAATGTGAAATTTCAGTTCTCATTATAATGTATAAAATAGTTAAATAGTAGTGTTCTTTTTAAAACGTTATATTTTCCAAATGTGGGAATGTCAAGAACATGGTGCATGTCTTCAAGAAAATTCACATTATTACAGAGTAGAAGAATCAAATAGCATGCAAACATAAGCAAAAGAGGCGAGGGAAAAAAACATACCATTTTGCCAGCAATGAGGAAGAAGTGCCGCGAAAGCTAATCAAAGGAAATGAGAGGAAAAAGTAGCAGTGGAGAATATGGATAGTGCGAGCGAAAGTAACAATGACAACAATGGAGAGAAAGCAAGGTATAAGATCCTTGATTTTTGGACAAGGAGAGGCGGAAATTTGAGAAGACTGAGATAGTGGTTAAAGAATTCAACTGAGGAGAGAATTAAGGGAAATGGTTGGTTCTAATTTGTTTTGCATCCTTACCTATCTAATCACAAATTTAGTTAATGCTTCCTTGCTAATTTCATTATCTTTTATTAGATAACTCTTTGTTGTACTTATTTACACAAGACATGGTGTTGACTCGTTCATCTTCCATCATTAGATGAAAGACGGGCTCTGTTAAAATTTAATCTAATAATAAATGGTTGACCATGTCCAAAAAAATAACTACACCTAATATAACTCTTTTTGGTTAGAAAGAGGACCAACCAAACCAATACAGAGCAATCAATTAAAATGTCAATTTTTTTAGAAGACTAAGAACGGAAACACAGGGTATGGCAAGCTCTAACAGGAAGGGTTCCCACATTTTTTTATTTTATAAAATATTAGTCCACACAATTCTTGAAAAAAATAAATTTAACAAGTAGCATTGAAGTAAACATATCAACACGACACTGCTACATCATTAATGAAATAACACTTATATCTAGAGCAATGAAGGTTCACACAAGTAAAACAAAAGAATCCATTGTCATTTGTTCAAAGAATTCCAAAGTATGCCCAGATCAACATTCCCTCCTGAAACTACTATTCCGATATGTTTGCAATCCTTCCAAGCAAGATTTTTCTGGAAAGTATCAGATAGGACAGCAGCAAGACCAATTGCACCACTTGGTTCAACAACAACCTTAAGAATTTCAAAGCAAAGTTTCATGGCTTTGATTATTTCACTGTCTTCCACAGTTATAACTTCCTCGACAAGATCTCGCACTACAGGCCTGCTCCAATTGTATCACGACTCATGAGCAAACATGACGACTTAACAGAATCGTGAAAAGCAACACTAAAAGATGAATGTCAGAATAAAACCCTCAAAAATAAAACAAAACAAAGCAAAAAACATAGAATTCTCTAATCATGTAAAAGGCAGGGAACAATAAAGGTGACCGAGAACTACATGTTTAGTTGACAATCTCGATGAGGAGAGTTTTATCTTTACCATGTGAAATCCCCAAGAAATGCTCGAAGGCCATCAGCTATAGTATTTGTCTTGGCCATCGTTATTATCCTCCCGGCTACTTTGGATTGTGCAGCATCATCTGCCCCTTATTCCTGATATCAAACCACCACCTACAATTTTTGAAAAATCAGGAACTAGATGCTGAAATCAAAATAAACATTTTGGTTCACATCTTGGCAGAAAAGAATGAACAAACCACTTATGGGAACTACAAGAGTATCTATTTGTGGAACTTGTTCCAGAAGCTCCAAGGATATGGTACCCTGACCACTGCAAGAACAACCAAATATGTCAAAAGTGCAATGATGTAAAATTCATCAAATTTCTACGAGTATGTACGGGGACCAACTTTTAGTTAGCCAACTTTAGAATTTAGATTTATAATTTAAAATCTAGAATTTAATATAAACAAAATAATTTTTAAAAAATTGATTGATTTTGACTGAAAAAAAGTCGGTTCCCTAACATTACACAATTTCTACTTATCCCCATTTCAAATGATAACGTTTTATGTCAGGTTTTTTGAAGTAGAACAAAAGAAACAGTGACACAATGCATAAAGAGTTTCTTGCCACCTCAATATGCGGCCATCGTTATAGGGATGAACAAAGATAGCACCAGTTTCTTGCCACACTTTGTTTGCAATTTCCTCCCTTGATTGCACAGAAGCCTCAGACCAGACAACTTGACCCCCATATCTCTTTACATTCTCAACCTTGCAGGTTGGAGCATTTTTAGGAATAACAATATATGCAGCGATTCCCCGTAGCTTCGCGGCCAAAGCCAACGCTGCAGCATGGTTTCCACTGATTTTGGAGAGCACAATCAATCAGGACTAAACCTACACCTAATCTGATAAATCAAAACAACTTGCAGAGACAAACCTGCTGTGTGTTACAACTCCCTTAGAAGCATCTTCATCGTCTAGCGAGAAAACAGCATTGCAGGCACCTCGAAATTTAAAGGCTCCACTGATGAACCATAGAATAAAGTGAAAACAAGAGAACAGTTGAAATTGGAATTCATTGGGACTAGATATCTTACCCCTTCTGGAAACATTCGCATTTAAAGTAGAGGTGCCTTCCCGATAAGGCATTGAGAGAGGTGGACGACATAACTGGAGTCTTGAGAATAAATGGTTTGATTCTGTCATGTGCTTCCTTTATGGACGAAATATCAGCTGCATATTTCCCCTTTTCTATTTCGCTCTCTCCTTCCATCTATCTTTCTATATATCTGAGTAAGAAATTTCTGTGACAGTGGGATTATGATTCCTTTGCTGCCTCAGGCTTCACTTCCACTTCCACGGTCTTTTCTTTTTCATGATTTGTTTTTCTTTGGTCAACATCAATTTAACAGCGCAGAATTTAACTGTTACGATGGGTAACCGGAGATTAATGGGTTGGACTCGTTAGATTGGCCCGATCGTCTGATGAGGGAAGCCTTCGCAATAGATCACTCGTCTGAGCCTCCGTCCAACTTGTGAGTATGAATGAGCGGGGGGTGGTACCTGCAAAGACACTCCGATGCCTAAGTCAGCAAGGGCGTAAGCAGGTCTAGGAAGTATTGGGACTTAGTGATACCTGAGGAGTGTCAGTGTATTTATAGTGGTGAACCAATAACCACCGTTGGAATAGTTCCACCTTTTAAGGTGGATAACCATCCTTTTATCTTAGGGAAGTTGAAATATGGCTCCTGGAAGTGGGTTGAGAGATTTTAGGGGCGGTTACTAGCTTGAATGAGTGCCTATCTGCCAGCTAATCTCAGTTCCCGACTTCTTTAGGGCAAGACGTGTTAAGAACCGACTTCTCCAGGGGAAGGTCGGTGTAGGATGAGGCCCAATCTTTTGGGTTGGGTCTTTCGTTTGGACCTGGGCCTTAGCGTTGGGCCAGGATATGAACAGTGCCCTTACTCGAGCCCAATTTCTTTTAAAAGTTGGGGTCGAGTATTTAACCCAGGACCATAACCGACCTGATAGGGGACCGACGTGATGTTTTAGAACCGACGTGTTTTAAAAATTCTCAACAGTCGCGTCTAATCAAACGTTGCGTCTGTTAGGGATTTGTGTATTCATACGCGGAGATCAGTTACATTGGGAACGGTGCCTCTCTTTAAATGACGACTTCCATTTTTATCATTATGCCCAACGTTTTTATAAATACTTTCCCTCTCTTTCCTGGCTTCGTTTCTGAAAATTTTCACACTTCCTCTCCTCTGTTCGGAAGAAGCTTTTGTTCGAAGGAATTCATCTTTCTCTGCCCCTATTCTTTTTCAAGCAAAGGTTAGTTTTTCTCTACTCTCTTTTTATAAAATGCTTTCATTTGTGTGTTTTTATTTTTAGAGAGGAGAGTTGGCTTGTAGGCTTCTAGTGATTCTGTTTTGTTTGATTTTCAGGCCCCTTAGAGACCCTGTTTTTGATCTTTTTTTTCTTTTTCCTTTGTAGGTTTCACTAACCCTTTCTAGGAAAAAATGTCTTCTATAGAAACCCTTGCTCAGTGGGTGGATGTCACGGTTCTGGGGGAAGAACCTTTTGTTGATACCGACTTCATCACCAATCTTCGCACTCATCATAGGCTTTGCACCTCTGACGAAAATGAGCCGAAATATGAATTGATTGTCCCGGGTCCGGAAGACCGGGTTTGTTTTGGGAGGACTTCTGAGGCAGCCCCTCATTTTTTCTATATGTATGAGAGCATGATTACTCGCCTGGGCATTTTTCTTCCTTTTTCCGACTTTGAGATTGCTGTTTTACGCCATTGCCGTGTTGCTCCTACCCAACTGCATCCTAATTCTTGGGGTTTTCTGAAAATTTACCAATTTATCAGCCATGCTTTAGATTTTTTTATTTCTCTGAGGATTTTCTTTTTCCTCTTTCACATGACCAAGCCTTTTAGTGGGCAAAATAACAAACAACAGTGGGTGTCTTTCCGAGCTATACAAGATCGGAGAGTCTTCACTCTTTTTGATGAATTCTTTCATGACTTCAAACATTATTTTTTCAAAGTTCAAGTTGTAGAAGGTCACCATCCCTTTTTCCTAGATGAGAATTCTTTTCCTTGCTTCCCTCTGTACTGATTGGAGGCCTCCTCCTGTGAGAAATATAGTTTGGATGATTTGGATGAAGTGGAGACAACCATCGTGGGGTTCCTCCGAGAAGTATGGGGGAGGGCCCCTTATCTGGATACAAAAAAGTTTCTCCAGGGGTTTCCGACCTTTGTCCAGACACAACTAGGTAGCTTTTTGTGTGCTTATATTTTCCGACTTGTTTCTTCCGACTTGTTTTGCTGATTTTAGCTACCTAATTGTTTTTTACAGAGATGGCGAAGAAGAATTCCAAGGAGTCTTACCAGAGAGTTCAGGAGGCCAAGGCAAGATCCCGCGCCAGAGTTGGTGGCGCCAGGGTAACTAGCTCTTCCCTTCCTTCCCCTCCCCCCTCTTCTCGCAATTTGGGGACCCCTACCCAGCCCATTGTCATTTCTTCCTCAGCTTCTTCTCTGCCGTCCCCCCTCCTCGATCTTCTCCTGAGCCAGAAAAGAAGAAGCGCAAGACCTTGGAGTCTAGCTCTTCTTTTGAAAGTGAGGTCAAGGTGGATGCGCCTCAGTTCGTTCGGAAGTATATCTATCCTCATACCCGTATAGGTATGGATGATGCTTCTGTACGAAACCACCTTACCATTCTGGCTCAGGAGAGTATCAGGGCGGCGGGGGTGTACACAAAGTTCCTTGATCTTTTTGAGAAGACTCCTCTTAGCTTTCTGGGTTCATCCTCGAGGGTTGAAGAGCTAGAGGGGAGGCTTCTCTTATATCAAGGGCAGGAGAAGGCGCTGAGGGAGGAGGTCGCCAAGTTAAAGGAAGAGAGGGATGGTCTCCAGGAGAGGGAGAGGAAGCTGCAGGCCCAGTGTTCCATGGCGGAGGGTCTGAGGGAGAAGGCGCAGGAGAGTTACTTGAGTCTGTTCGAGGATCTTGTGGAGGTGAAGAAGGATTTGATGAGGGCTCGGGAGGCCTATATAGAGCTGGAGGACTCCATTGCTGACGGGGCTGAAGAAGCATGGAGAATTTTTAAGGAACAGGTCGGAGTCCTTGCTCCCGACCTGGATCTCTCTCCTTTGGATCCGGATAAAATTGTCGTCGACGGAGCTATCGTTTCTCCTCCCTCTCCCCACTATGTCACCGAGTCTGATCTAAAGACTCGGGGTCAAAGGATAACGGAGTCCTCTCCCCGATCAAAGGATACTCCGAGTTCCTCGAAGGCTTCGGAAACTTCTACTTCTTCTCCTATGGACACTTCTCTTCCTGGCCCTGATGGCATTCCGACCACTCTCCCTGACTCTGGTGGTGCTCCGACTAATCTCCCTGACTCTGGTGGTGACGACCTTACTAGCTGAAAAATTTGTTGTGGCTATATGGGGGCCCGGCCTGTGGGTCCCCCTCTTTTTTAAACTTATTTGTTTTTATGTGGTGGTGATGGTCTATTGACATTTTTCTTGGACTTTTAAGGCTATAAACAAAATATTTAGAAATACCCTTTTTTTTGGATAAAGAGTTTAGGTTAACAAAAAATACCCCTTTTTTGGATAAGGGTTTAAGTTACCTTTCTTTGTCTTTTTGTGTGCATGCTTTTCTGTTTTTAGGTTTTGAAAAACCCCTTTTGATCTTTATTTTGAAGACCCCTTTTTCTTGGCTGACTGTCCCTCCTTTTAAGTTTCTTTTTTCTTTAAGAACTTGGGACAGTCTTTTGCTTTGGCGCTTTTAATAGGTTTTCTGATCTCTTTTCGGTATTCCTTATACTCAAGATTTATTGAGTTCCTATGACTTAGGTTATTTTTGTGATGCGTTTTCTTTGCTGCTCGGTTTTTCTGACTTATGAGTCGGAATGTTTCCGAATTTTTCACGATCCACTTTTATAACCTCTTTACACCGACTTGTACCTCGTCGTTTCATCCTGACGACCATCTAGGTCGGTTCATGGGATTTTCACGTTTTGTCGATCTTAAGTCGGCGCGTTTCGTAGAAAGAAAGAAAAGCGAGAAGGAATTTATAAGAGATATTGTAAAAGATCTTTATTTATTTGTGAAGGTTCTTTACTGCTACTAAGGGTTTTTGACTGTCTATTGTCCCTTAGTCTCTACTGTGATGCCTCGTTAAAAACCCTCCTTCAGAAAAAACCCTTTTATTTTGGGAAAAAATCATGAAGTTGGGAAAAGAGTACATTAGGGAGTAGACTTCGCTTTTAACTATAGTACCTTTTCATATTACAGGTATGCCACGACCTTGGTAACTCGGTGCCGTTTAAGTCGGTTATCTTATAATAGCCTTTTCCTAAGACCTCACTAATTTTGTATGGTCCTTTCCAATTAGCTGTGAGTTTTCCTTCCCCAGATTTGTTGACTCCAATGTCATTTCTGATTAAGATCAAGTCGTCTGGGGTAAAACTTCTTCGAATGACTTTTTTGTTGTATCTGGTAGTCATCCTCTGCTTCAATGCCGCTTCTCTTATCTGGGCTTGCTCTCGAACTTCGGGGAGCAGTTCAAGCTCCTCTTTGTGCCCCTGTATGTTTCCGACCTCGTCATGGAAGATCACCCTTGGACTTTGCTCGTCGATTTCTACTGGTATCATGGCTTCTACACCATAGACAAGTCAGAAGGGTGTTTCCCCTGTGGCACTTTGAGGCGTCGTTCGGTAAGCCCATAATACTTGTGGGAGCTCCTCAGCCCAGGCTCCTTTTGCATCTTGTAGCCTTTTCTTTAGTCCTGCCAGTATGACTTTGTTGGCTGCTTCGGCTTGTCCATTTGCTTGTGGATGTTCCACCGAGGTGAATTGGTGTTTTATCTTCATACTGGCTACTAGGCTTCTGAAGGTAGAGTCAGTGAATTGGGTCCCGTTATCTGTGGTGATGGAATGAGGTATCCCATACTTTGTGATAATATTTTTGTAGAGGAACCTCCGACTTCTCTGCGCCGTAATGGTGGCTAATGGTTCTGCTTCTATCCACTTTGTGAAGTAGTCTATTCCCACAATCAAGTATTTGACTTGTCCCGGGGCCTGTGGAAAAGGTCCTAACAAGTCTATCCCCCATTTTACAAAGGGCCATGGAGAAGTTATACTGATGAGCTCCTCGGGGGGAGCCACGTGGAAATTTGCGTGTATCTGGCATGGCTGGCACTTCTTCACAAATTCTGTGGCATCTTTTTGCAAGGTCGGCCAGTAGAATCCAGCTCGGATTATCTTCTTTGCAAGTGACTTGGCTCCGAAGTGGTTTCCGCAGATCCCATTATGAACCTTCTCTAGTACTTCAGATGTCCTTGAGGTCGGTACACACTTCAGTAGTGGTGTTGATATTCCTCTTTTATAGAGGAGATTTTTTACCAGAGTGTAGTATTGTGCTTCCCTCCGGATTTTCTTGGCATCTTTTTCCTCTTTAGGGAGGATGTCGAATTTTAGGTATTCGACCAAGGGATTCATCCATCCGAGGTTTAGCCCGGTTACTTCAAGGACATCTTGTTTGTCTTCTGTTTTCACCACAGAGGGTTCTTGGAGAGTTTCCTGGATCAAGCTTCTATTATTTCCTCCCGGTTTGGTACTTGCTAACTTGGAGATGGCATCTGCTCTGCTGTTAAGATCCCGAGTTATGTGTCTGACCTCGGTTTCTGCAAAGCGTCTGAGGTGCTCCAGAGTTTTTTCCAAGTATTTCTTCATATTCGGGTCTTTGGCCTGATACTCTCCATTTATTTGGGAGGTCACTTGAGAGTCACTGAATATCAGCACTTTGGTTGCACCGACCTCTTCTGCTAGCTTTAATCTTGCAATCAGGGCTTCATATTCTGCCTGATTATTAGAAGCTGGAAATTCAAATTTGAGGGAAACCTCTATCTGTGTTCCCCCTTCATTGGCTAGTATTATGCCTGTATCGCTTCCTGTCTTGTTTGAGGATCCATCTACGTATAGTTCCCACGTAGTTGGCTTTTCCTCTTGGTCTCCCGCGTACTCCGCTATGAAGTCGGTGAGGCATTGGGTTTTGATTGCTGTCCGAGTTTCGTACTTCAAGTCGAACTCGGAGAGCTCTATCGCCCACTGAACCATTCTCCCTGCAACATCCGTCTTTTGGAGGATTTGCTTCATAGGTTGGTTCGTTCGGACTCTTATTGTGTGAGCTTGGAAGTAAGGCTGTAACCTCCGTGAGGCTATTACTAAGGAGTAAGCAAACTTCTCTAGTTTGTGGTACCTTAGTTCGGGACTCTGTAGAACTTTGCTGGTGAAGTACACTGGATGTTGTCCGACCTCATCCTCTCGTATCAGGGCTGATGCGACAGCTTTGTCTGCTACAGACAAATATAGGACGAGCTCTTCCCCAACTAGAGGTCGGGTTAGGATTGGAGGTTGGCTCAAGAACTTTTTGAACTCCTGGAACGCTTCTTCGCATTCTGGAGTCCATTCGAACTGGCATCCTTTTCTTAGTAGAGAGAACAGTGGAAGAGATCTTAATGCTGACCCTGCCAAGAACCTGGAGAGGGCTGCAAGTCGGCCATTCAGTTATTGAACCTCTCTCAAGCAAGTCGGGCTTTTTATTTCTAGGATGGCTTTGCACTTGTCGGGATTTGCTTCGATCCCTCTTTGGGTTAGCATAAATCCTATAAATTTTCCAGCCTCCACCGCGAAGGTGTATTTTGCGGGATTTAGCCTCATCCCATGCGACCTTATGGTGTTGAAAACTTGCGTGAGGTTTGTTAAGAGGTCGGCTTTTTCCCGGGTTTTCACCAGCATGTCGTCTACGTACACCTCCATTAAGTTCCCGAGGTGGGGAGCAAACACCTTGTTCATCAGCCTTTGGTACGTGGCCCCTGCATTTTTTAATCCAAAGGGCATGACCACGTAGTAATAATTCGCTCTAGGCGTGATGAATGATGTCTTCTTCTGGTCCGGCTTGTACATCGGGATTTGGTTATATCCCGAGTAGGCATCCATAAACGACAAGTATTGATACCCTGAGCTGGAGTCTACTAGAGTATCAATGCTTGGAAGTGGATATAGGTCTTTGGGACATGCTTTATTCAGGTCGGTATAGTCGACGCACATCCTCCACTTGCCGTTTTGCTTCTTGACTAGCACTACGTTTGCTAGCCATGTTAGATATTTTACTTCTCTGATGAAGTCAGCTTCCAGGAGAGCTTGTACCTGCTCTTCCACCGCTTGAGCTCGTTCTGGGCCGAGCTTACGCATTCGCTGCTGTACAGGTCGTGACCCCGGATATACCGAGAGCCTATAGGACATGAGCTCGGGGTTTATCCTGGGCATGTCGAAAGCTTTCCAAGCAAAGAGGTCAGAGTTATTTCTTAGGAGCTTTGTCAATCTTTGTTTTAGGTCTTCTTCTAGGTCGGCTCCTATGTTGGTATTTTTTCCTTCCTCTTCGCCGACTTGTACTTCTTCAGTTTTTCCTTCTGGCTGTGGACACAGCTCTTCTTTGGCTCTTGTGCCGCCGAGCTCTATGTTGTGGACTTCCTTGCCTTTCCCTCTTAGGTTCAGGCTTTCATTGTAGCATTTTCTCGCCAATTTCTGGTCTCCCTGTACCGTTGCTATCCCCGCAAGTGTCGGAAATTTCATGCAAAGATGAGGGGTAGACACTACTGCTCCGAGTTGATTTAGGGTAGCTCTGCCAATTAAGGCATTATATGCTGACCCCACGTCGAGGACTATAAAGTCTATGCTCAGAGTGTTGGATTTTTCTCCCTTTCCAAAGGTCGTGTGAAGGGGGTAGGAATCCTAGTGATTTTATCGGCGTGTCGCCTAATCCGTATAAGGTATCGGGGTAGGCTCTTAACTCCTTTTCGTCCAACCCTAGTTTGTCGAACGCGGGCTTGAAAAGGATGTCTGGTGAACTCCCTTGGTCTACTAGAGTTCTGTGGAGATGGGCATTGGCTAGGATCATGGTTATCACCACTAGATCATCATGTCCAGGGATTACCCCTTGCCCATCCTCCTTTGTAAATGAGATTGTGGGGAGGTCGGGTGATTCGCTCCCGATCTGGTAGACTCGCTTGAGGTGTCTCTTGCGAGATGACTTGGTGAGTCCTCCTCCCGCAAATCCTCCCGAGATCATATGCATATGTCTCTTGGGGGTTTGCGGTGGCGGGTCTCTTCTGTCCCCATCCTCTCGCTTTCTCTTCCCATGATTGTCCGACTTTTCCATGAGATATTTATCAAGTCGACCCTCTCTGGCAAGCTTTTCTATCACATTTTTAAGGTCATAGCAATCATTTGTTGAATGACCATAGATCTTATGGTATTCATAGTAGTCGCTGCGACTTCCTCCCTTTTTATTTTTGATGGGTCTGGGAGGCGGCAGTCTTTCAGTATTGCAGATTTCTTGGTATACGTCCACCGTGGAAACCTTTAGAGGAGTATAAGAGTGATATTTCCTCGGTCTGTCGAGACCGAGCTCTTCTTTCTTCTTGGGCTCTCTTTCTTTCTCTTTTATCGAGTGGGGATGCCCAGGTCGCCAATTCGGCTCTCGTAGTCTGGCATTCTCCTCCATGTTGATGTACTTCTCAGCTCTTTCTTGTACATCATTCAAGGATGTGGGGTGCCTTTTTGATATGGACTGTGAAAAGAGACCTTTCCTAAGTCCATTTACTAGCCCCATGATGACCACTTCAGTGGGCAGGTCTTGAATCTCCAAACACGCTTTATTGAACCTTTCCATATAGTCACGTAAAGGTTCTCCGACCTCCTACTTTATTCCCAGGAGGCTCGGTGCGTGCTTCACTTTATCCTTCTGGATGGAGAGCCTCATTAAAAACTTTCTCGAGAAGTCCTCGAAGCTGGTAACCGACCTTGGAGGGAGGCTATCAAACCACTTCATCGCCGCTTTTGATAGCGTGGTTGGGAAAGCCTTGCAGCGAGTTGCATCAGAAGCATCAGTCAGATACATCCGACTTTTAAAATTGCTTAGATGATGCTTCGGGTCCGTGGTTCTGTCATAGAGGTTCATATCAGGACTTTTGAAGTTTCTTGGAACTTTTGCCCTCATGATGTCCTCACTGAAAGGATCCTCTCCTCCCAGGGAAGACTCCTCTCGGTCGCCGCGAGAGTTCCGACTTCTAAGGGAAGATTCTAGCCTCAAGAGTTTTTTCTCTAACTCTTTTTGTCGCTCTATCTCTTTCCTGAGGTTTCGCTCTGCCTCTCGTTGTCGCTCTAATTCCTGTTCCAGTTGTTCCAAACGACCTTGATGACCATGGACCAATCCCATTAGCTCGGTTGCATGGGGTGGCCCTTCCTTTCCTGATTCTCGTCCCTCCGAGGAGTTTACCTTTGGGTTTTTTAACCCAGAGGTGCCCTCCGTATGTTGGTCGTCAGTTCCCTGGTGAAGGGTTGGGTCCGCGTCGTTGTTTCCGGTGTCCAGGTCTCCCTGTTCAGAATCGGACGCGGTATGACCATCTTCTGGTGACTTGTCCGCCATCACTGGTCGATCTCTCGGGTCCCCGGCAACGACGCCAATGTTACGATGGGTAACCGGAGATTAATGGATTGGACTCGTTAGGTTGGCCCGATCGTCTGAGGAGGGAAGCCTTTGCAATAGATCACTCTTCTGGGCCTCCGTCTGACTTGTGAGTATGAATGAGCTGGGGGTGGTACCTGCAAAGACACTCCGATGCCTAAGTCAGCAAGGGCGTAAGCAGGTTTAGGAAGTATTGTGACTTAGTGATACCTGAGGAGTGTCGGTGCATTTATAGTGGTGAACCAATAACCACCGTTGGAGTAGTTCCACCTTTTAAGGTGGATAACCGTCCCTTTATCTTAGGGAAGTTGAGATATGGCTCCTGGAAGTGGGTTGAGAGATTTTAGGGGCGGTTACTAGCTTGAAGGAGTGCCTATCTGCCAGCTAATCTCAATTCCCGACTTCTTTAGGGCAAGACGTGTTAAGAACCGACTTCTCCAGGGGAAGGTCGGTGTAGGATGAGGCCCAATCTTTTGGGTTGGGCCTTTTATTTGGACCTGAGCCTTAGCGTTGAGTTAGGGTATGAACAATAACATTCCTCTAATATCATTAAATCAAACTAGTGTAAAATTTTAACTGCGCTTGGACTAAATATTATTTTATTATAAAAATTTATTGGTACTTACTCATTAATATTAATGATTATTATTTTTAATTTAAAAAAATTAGATATAAAAATTTATTGTATAATTTATAAGATTGTTTTATCTCTGTTTCTAGAAACCAAATTAATTTTATTATTTGTCAAGCCCATATTTGGTAAAAAAAAAATTATTATATTTGTGTATTTAAATAAATATTATTACATTGTTATTATATAATCCTAAAATTTAAAAACTTAAATAAAAAATATTTATATTCTAGTTACAGAAAAAAATTAACTAAGTGATATTTATTATATTATTAGACTCCTAGTGTATAGTCTGCGATTGCATTACATGCGATTCATCTACTTAATTTTTTGATGGTATTATTTATAGTGTTTTTAAAAAAAGAGATTTATATATATTTATTGAAAGAATTAATTTACTTAATATACAAAAATATTAAGTAATTAATCTTCTTTGGTATATTGATATTTAATTTGATTAATAATTTTTTTTAATGATAACCTTTAAAAC
>NC_029787.2:105311118-105315582 GCF_000816755.2 Arachis ipaensis | reverse complement strand
TATGTACCTTAATATATTGTGTATCATTTTAAAATAAGTTAATATTTTAATAAAAAATAATTTGGTTAGCACTAATTAATACCTCATTAGAAACACTTTTACAATTAGTACCATTTCAAATAAAATATCTACATAAAAAAATATTTGATTAAATGTTGTTTAGACTATAAAACCATTTAAAAATTGTGCCTGCTAAATTACGTTTCATTGATTTTTTTTATTTTTTAAATGAATTAGACACCATAATAATTCTAATAAATAAATATAAAAGAATAAAATCTTATAGTATCTAATTAAATATGTAAAATAATAAAAAATAATCTTACTTGATTAAAATAAATTTCCCAATTAAGAATAGTTTTATTGCCAATTAGATTAGGTGAGACATGTTTTTATCAAATCATCGTCAAATATAAGTATAGATCACTATTCCATTTAACTAAATGCTAATCAAATATTTGGAAATATTCGATTAAAACATTCTAATTATAACGTGGAATTATTTATACTTGCTTATGCCGGAACTCATTTATACAATGTAAGTATTAAATATATCCTCACTTATCTATTAAATTTGAATTTACTGCAACTTCTACCAACCATAACAGTCTTCTTCTCGATATATTTCAAAAAGATGGATCAATCTAATAATCCTAAAAAAAATCATGAGCACCACAAAACAAAAGCAAGCGAAAAAGCCTACCGACACCCCTTGTTTCTGGCTTCGTGGTTCAATCTGGCCCATGTTGTAGTTTAACTCAGTTTTTGCTCCACACAGTGGACAGCAGGGCACAGAATTCTTCCATTATTTATTTATTCTGTGCAGTATGATGTATTAATATGCTAAAGTTTCTTCCATTTATTGATTAGAGAGAAGCCTTCAATTACACCATAAGAGAGGTGCCCTTCACTGATATTAAGTCCATCCGGAGGCATACGCCTCCACTTGGATGGCAATATATCATTGTTGTTTTATCGTCAGGTGAAGCTCTTGTGATGAATCTAAATGGATTTTTTTGGAGTAACATTTTCGGTAATATGGATTATGTAAAGGAAAAGTATTGGTAACTAAAGAATGAATTTGTCAACTATTGACAACTATAATTAATAATTATTTATTTAAATTTTTTTAAATAAATTAGATCTGAATAATAAGTATTAATTATTATTTTGAATTATAAGGATTAGTAAAACAACTCCTTAATCCAGCATTCTCCTCTTCTCCATCGCAATACCGCTCTACGATCTCACCCCACCCCCACTCGAAATATTCTCCCCGTCGTCATCTCTCGCGATTTGCACCGCCGCCAACCACCATAGCACCTCTCTCGCAATTCGAAGCACCGCCGACCACCACAGAGCCGTTCTCGTTGCAATTCGTCGCGCCGCCGACCACCATAGCGTGCTCTTCATCGCGATTTGCAGCCCGCCACCACCCAGCGCCTCCCTTGCGATTCACAGCGCCATCGACCACCGCATAGCCGTTCTTGTCACGATTTGTGGCGCCGCCAACCACCACAACACCCGTCGCGATTTGCAGCTCACCACCACCACCGCAACTCTTTCACACGTCTGAGTGATCATAATAATAGCGATAGTAATGCTGCTGCTAAGACTTAAGAATTGGCCATTCTCAAGCATGATTAATTGAATACACCAGTCAACTATTATTGTGGTTTGTAATCACTAATATTTTTTAATCTTTTATTATTTTTGATATCTATACTTAAATATTAAATTCCAGCCATTCAGGAGTCAAAACCTGGTATTTTTACCATTAAATTATAGTTCATTTTGTATTATTATTGAGGAATAAAGCATTGAATCGTTGTTCAAATTGTAATAAGAGAATTAGAAGAGATGAGTCTTTACTTTGATAATGCTTGTAACATCATGTGTTTTTTCAGGATCTCAAAGTCTTAAAATTGAAAATCAAAAAATGATTTTGAGGACATGTAATTATAAGAATGGTTTTCTGCATTTTCAGGATCATGTTTTAAATGTGTTGGTCATGAAAGAAAATAAAAATGTTGTTTTTATAGTGGAATTTGTCTTGTGGTTGCAGATCAAACTTGTGAGTTTATATCAAGTAAAGATCCAGATTGTCAAGAGCATGGGTGGTGAAGATAAGTGGTTCAAGTTGATGATTATATTTTTTAGCTTTGGAATATAGTTGGTGTTTGATTACATAAGTTTATAACCTTCAAATTTAATTTCCTTATCTATATTAGTGGATCATATGCTGGTAAGGCACGAGGCTCTTGTTGCATTAACTACAACACTTTCATTGTAACTTGTATCAAAACATTTTTGACACTCTAACAAAGTACAATATTCAACTTTGGATTGATAGTATTTTATAATTCTAAAAGGAACTGGAGGTTGTTCAGTACGCATATCTTTATCTCTAATTCTAAATTTTCTTTCATAAGGGTAGTCCTGTTATTGTAGGCTTGTAGCATTAGACTTGATGTAATTTATGGACTAGTGCACAATAAGATGTTTTGACTAGTGAATTATGGAAAAAGCAGATGTTTGTAGAAACTCTACACTTTCATATTAAAGATTCTCCTCATATGCATGTTCTTTAATTTCACGATGATCGTTTGGATGGAATGATTTTTCATGCAAGATTACGGATACCTCCATATCAGAGGCAGATTACTCCGGCTCTTCCAATGCATTTGGCAGAAGCATTTACTCCCAAAGAGAGTGCACAATCTGTTCCTGATGCATCTAACAACAGTTAGTCACTTTGAACTCACCTTTTGATTTTATCATTCTAGCACTGAGTAACATTTATTATATACAGGTATGTATATGAAGAATACCCCGCTGTTATCAAACAACATGGGCGGTCAGAATCATATAACCTTCTAGTTTATTGACAAATTACTTCGGCACTTCAAATTTATAACTTTCAAGTTTATTGTTTGTTTAGTTTCATGAACGGTGAACTTTGGGTTGTAGTCAATTATCTTCAAATCATATGACAAATAATTATTTATTTCATTTTTATTTTTGTAGTCTTGATTAAAATAAAGTTAGTCTTCTTTACTAAAGGTAGGGCTTGTATTCAAAGTTTAGATTAAGGTGTGCAAGGACGAATCTAAACTTACCTGATTTTAAGTAGTTATAAAATTAATGACATATCTAAGCAAGTTTAAACAGAAGACACACTCATTAAAGACACATCTATTAAAGACACATTTAACAGCAGGCACATCTATTAAAGACACACCCTTGCTTGAGAAAATCATTTAGTCAGAAGACACATCTATTAAAAACACTTCTAACAGAAGACACATTCATTAAGGACACATCTAAATAAGTTTTAAATAAAAGACACATCTAACTGAAGACACATCCATGAAAGACACATCCAAGTATTAACTGGTTAAAACAAAACAAGTGTTTAACAAAAGTAAAAAGATATCTTCTGAAGAAGCACTCCTTAACATATCAAGAAAATTAGATACCTCTACTGTCTTCATTTCTAACAACTTCTGCTTGTATGCTAATAAATCAAACAAAGCATCTTAAGAACCTATAAAAGAATAATTTAACTAAAAATAATGGCTCCACCAAGCTAGTACCATTTCTGCCTAAATAAATTCAAAGGACACAACCGAATGTTATGACATTCTACTTCTTGTTCCGAAGAACATACAAGTTGGCTTTTGACAAGTTTATTGAGCATCTCATCATTTGTAAGATCAAGTGAGTCAAGGGTCTTATCAAGTCTTTCTCTATACTGCACAATCTTTTGTTTCTTCTCCATCTATGCATCTCTCAGAAAATTAGAACAATCCTTCTCTCAGAAATTCATGTCCAACACCATGTGATCAACCATGTACAAGTTCCTACTTTGCTCCTAAATCAACAACAGAAGAAATTCACCATAGTTATAAACAAAGACTAGCCATTCATGACTAATTCAACATCTCATCATAGAGAATTGGTGTTTAGTAATGATGAATTTTTAGTAAATTCAACTCTATGGTGTTTCCATTGTAGCATATAATCAATAAAAAGTCAATAAACTCACACAGCATATAGCTAAAAAACCAAAAATATCAAGAAAAAAAACTAAAACAATTCTCCAAAAATATCTCTTAATGCTACAATTTTATATGAACGAAATCAAACCCAATTTTAAATATCTCTTAATACACATACACTACCTTATGCAAGAAAAAACCAGCAAAGCATTTAGAACAGTAACATGAAAAAATAGGTTCAAATAAAAAACTCAAACATCTCTTTTTGCTTAATGACAACAAAGGAACATAAGATCAAGGAATATATATATACAATTCTCCACTTAATGCTACAATTTTATATGAACGAAATCAAACCCAATTTTAAATATCTCTTAATACACATACACTACCTTATGCAAGAAAAAACCAGCAAAGCATTTAGAACAGTAACATGAAAAAATAGGTTCAAAAGGTTCAAATA
>NC_029787.2:105308815-105309605 GCF_000816755.2 Arachis ipaensis | reverse complement strand
TGTAGTAAAAGACACACATTAATACAACTTATTATTTTGCTTTCCCTATGTTTTACTTTTTCTCTGATTATTCCTCGACAAATCTTACATAAAATATAAAATTGTGAAAAAGGAAATATGTGAATCCTAAGAGCAAATTTTGATTTAGCATATACTTTTAGGAAATGAAATTACTTCTTTTTGCTTAATGACAAAATCAAAGGTCAAGGGTTACAACTAATAAACAATTTAGCCGTACAAAACCAAAACTAATAAACAATTCAGCACACACCATCACTCTAAAGATACATATATAGTAACATTCAATTGCTGCCATCACAACAAAAACTTTTCCTCCCTTTTCCTTCCCCTTTTAAATCAGCATTGCAAAACATCACTCCTAATATACAGTTGATATTTTCAATACCAAATACACCTTTATCACATTCAAAATATGTTATATCCAAGACATATATACACAAGCGAATTAGTTTTCCATTCTTCCTTGTCTAACAGTAACCAAAATTTCAATGAACCATGTTATATGAATGTAACACCCAATGACATGCTCACATATGAAACATGTAAAATTCTAGGTTTCTGAAAACAGTAAAGTAGCACTTATCTCTTATTGCAGCGCCGGCGCCGAAGGAAAGACAGGTTGCATGACGGGGCTCCGCCGCAAAGCAAGGAGCGATGGTGCGTTACGGGGCTAGGATGCGAGGCAGGGAGTGGCGTTGGCTGGGGATTCACAGGTTGAACAGCAGTGGGGCGCAGGTAGACTTCAGCCGTGGCATGTGTTGAGGCGCAG
>NC_029787.2:105300751-105308501 GCF_000816755.2 Arachis ipaensis | reverse complement strand
TTAGCGGGCTCGTGGTGGCGGACACAACGTACAACGGCAGCGCGGGGGTAACTTCTGCGTAGGAGGAGCAGAGCAAATCGAGATGGTTGCTGTCTGACGGTCCCGCGGCGTTGACTACCGTTGACGGCGGCGACTGTCGAAGACTGCACGGAGGAGAGGTTGCGCAGCGCTGAAGGTGGAGAGTTTTGGATGTGGCTGCACAATAAAGGGGTGGTCAATTTAGGTTTGTAATGGTAAATGAGTGATACTAGAATTGACCTAGGTTAATTTGGGATGTGGCTTTTTGTATTTTATTGGGCTTTGGAGTTCAGCCCAACGAAAGTTGGCAGAAGTTAGCAGGACCCATGTTGGTAACGTAGCGGGATTGGTATGTAAATAAAATGTATACGATTTGTTCATCAATGGAAACTTGCTTTTATCTTGAGTAGGTTGAGATATTTGTGGCTTTCTATGCGCTTCTATATTTGACAATTCTATCTGGTGTGAATAAAATCTTCGTGCAGGACTTGCATATCCTCCACTGTACTTCTATAGTGGAGGAGTCAAAGAATTCCTTGCTACAATTAAGCAACATGCTCTTCTTGTGAGGTTAGCATCATGCATTCCCTTTTATTTATTATGTTAAAGTCGTTATTTTTATTATGCTCACCAATAAATACAAAAATGGTTGTGGCTGCAATAAATTGTGTGAAAACACACTCGCTCCATATACTCCTATGGTGATTGAGGTTCTCGCAACAAATTGATAACAAAACTGGATTTAAGGGCATCAGATGAGGGGAATCATCGATTAGTTCTCTGCAACCAAGCATCGGCGTGATCAAATTTGGTCTTCACCGCAATATATCGATATCTTATTGATTTCTGCAATTTAATAAACTGGTACTTGTCTCCCTAATTTGTGTCTGATTATCTTTGCTCAGAATGATCGTATTTACTGATTAAGGAGTTTTGCATATTAGATTTTGGCTACTATTTAAGATTACCAACTTGGGAGTAATTGATTTGCAATTCGATTGGAAGTGACCCAGAGCAGATTAGAACCTTTGGGTGATAAAGTCCAACTCTGTTCATAATTATATTTTACACTATTTTCAATGGGTAATTAAATTTATTTTTTCACTCAATAATTCAAGATCTTATCGATAACAAAAGATCTGATTTAATATTTCTCTAATTTGGTTTGTGGTATAGTTGCTATATTGGGTTTTGACTTGATCTAGTGCAGATGACAACACTATTGACATTAAAAGGACCACAGGACACCATCTGTCAAGGTATACTGATCTCCTTTCACTACTTGAAAATTGCATCTATTGTTTACCTCTCCTTATATGTAGGGATGATATAGTTGACGAACCTACTCTTCGTTGGTGGAACTATCTTAAATCCGAACACTACTTGAATGTTTGAATAAATTGCTAGTTTCTCCACTGTGATCTGATTAAAATTATTTGAAAATTTATGACTAATGTGACTCATATGTATCCCCTTTCTGCATTTCACTAGATCTGCATAATGTATTTGTTCTGTGTATCAGCTTTTACAATCCTTTTGTTCTTGTTAAGTTTCATACATGTTCAATAGCTGCAGTGCTAATTAGTATTGCTAATTAGCTTTTAAATTAACTAGATTGAATTCTCACCTTTTTTATACTATACACTCTTGTTCAATTGCAAAATATAAAAATATTTGAAGCATGTTTTGCTGCAACCCTCTAAGGTAGCAAGTAGCAAATACCTAAATCAGCAACACCATCTCTTCTCTGATTTTTTGAGTCAAACACTAAATAATACTAATGAAGAAAAACAAAGCAGGGTGATAAGGCTCAGATCACAGCCATCGAGGGAAGGAGCCTCTCGTATCAATATCAATATTATTATCCCCTTTCTCCTTCTCTCTTTTCGCGTGTTTCGCACTCTTCTTCTTTTTCTTTTTCTTCTGCTACTACTTCCTTCAGGCACTCTCGCTTCTTCTTTTTCCTTTTTTTTACGCTTCATTTCACGTCACGTTGGAAATGCCATTTATTCATTGCTAAAATCCAAATTACTTTTATGATTCATGCATGCATTTACAATTATTTGCTCTAAATCAGTTTTATTCTCTGTTTGAATATTCGTCCAATTTGACTTTTCTTTTGTTCATATGTAATCTGTTAGTGACCGTCAAATTATAGACCAAGCTTCTTTTTCTTTCTCTTTTTTTCCCTCTCTAAAAGAAGATAAAAACTTTCGCTTTTATGCCGTTAAGAAATTGTTATGATTTCAAGATAAAATGATCACTAATTTCTAATTAGTTAAAATATGTATTTTTCAGAAATTCTATTGTTATCTCTGTTCATAATTATATTTACACTATTTCCAATGGGTAATTAAATTTAGTTTTTCACTCAATAATTCAAGATCTTATCGATAACAAAAGATTTGGTTTAATATTTCTCTAATTTGGTTTGTGGTATAGTCGTTATATTGGGTTTTGACTTGATCTGGTGTAGAGGACAACACTATTGATATTAAAAGGACCACAGAACACCATCTGTCAATGTATACTCATCTTCTTTCACTACTTAAAAATTGCATCTATTGTTTACTTCTCCTTATATGTAGGGATGATATAGTTGATGAACCCACTCTTTGTTGGTGGAACTGTCTTAAATCCGAACACTACTTGAATGTTTGAATAAATTGTTAGTTTCTCCACTGTGATCTGATTAAAATGATTTGAAAATTTATGACTAAAGTGACTCATATATATCTCTTTTCTGAGTTTCACTAGATTTGCATAATGTATTTGTTCTGTGTATGAGGTTTTACAACCCTTTCGTTCTTGTTAAGTTTCATACCTATTCAATAGCTGCCGTGCTAATTAGTATTGCCAATTAGCTTTTAAATTAACTGGATTCTCACCTTTTTATATGATACAATCTTGTTTTATTATTTGCATGGGTATCTTTTTTCTTGGAAACTATTTAGTTTCTATACTAATATTGCTTGGTTGCAACTGTTTCTTCAATCTATGTATCGAGCCAAGGGTAATACTGTAGGATACTTTCTCATATCTTTTTTCCTTAGTTGTACATACACATCACATGAAGCATGCCAATCTAATAGGTGAGATAATAAAAACTTTCTACTAATCTGAGAATCATTCTATAAAACATTGATTAGTCATGCAAAATATAAATCTTTGATATAAATTGTCAAAATTCTTTTTTACTCGACATGGTCAATAACTCAAACACTATTTAATGCTGACATTGCTTGGTGCTGCCCACCTGGAACCTTCTTCTCATGTACAACCAACATTCCTAAATACTTATTTGAAAACCACATTTTCAGTTTGGTTGCCGTTGGTATCATCGTGACATAACAATATCTTCAGCACATCCCTATTAGTGACCTTAGAAATTGCCACATACAATTGACCATGAGTAAAGTTTTGTTTCTTAAGAATCAATCCAACCCTAGATAATGATTGTCCTCGACTCTTATTAATAGTCATTGCATATGAAATCATTATAGGAAATTGCCAACGTTCAAACTTGAATGGGATTCGGTGATTCGATGGACTTAGTGTCATCCTTGGAAAAAAAACTTTGTTGCTTGAGTTTTTTCCTGAAATGCTCCGTGCTTCTATAACATACTTTCCAAGCTTGGTAACTACTAAATGTGTCCCATTGCACAACCCAGCAGCATGATCAATGTTCCTTAAGAGCATGATTGGTGTCCCCACTTTTAGTGTAAGCTCATGATTTGGCACACCTGAACACCTAACAGATCATTGTTCCCTTCCGTGGGGCATGCTTTGTCTAAGCTAAAATACGTTTGTGATTCAGCCGAATTCAATGTCATCATGTAGTTGTTTATTTCATCGATATATTGTAATGTTGGTGCAAGTATGGCTCTGTCCTCCAAACAATGATGTGACTTTGGGGATCCAAACAATTCGGGATAAGTCATCTTGCAAATGGCCTCTATGAGGGCCTCTCCAATCATGTATAAGGATGTCATCAGGGATTTCTACTTTGTTAACGGCATCCATAGATATTCCAATCTTGCCATCCCCAATTTTCAGAATCCATTTAGCAAATTGATTCAATTTAGTTGAGCTTGTTTTTCCTTGGCCGACATTAAGACGCATGTTCCTTGTTAGTGTTAACAAATTGCAGTTGTTCCAAATGTACGACGAGTTAATGCTTGCATTGATAATTTCTTGTCTTCTACCTTTTGGTATAACTGGTAAAATTTGTCGAAAGTCACCTCCAAAAACTACTATCTTTCCACCAAATGGTTGATCTAGGATGTTAACATTCTTGAATCTTAAAATGTCTCGCATTGTATGATCAAGGGCTTCTATACAATATCCGTTAACCATTGGAGCTTCATCCCATATAATTAATTTTGTTTTTGACCAACAATTGAGCCGGCTCACTCCCTACTTTATGTTGCATGTGAAGAACTCATCTACATTGAGTGGGATAGCAAAGTGTGAGTGGGCTGTCCTGCTACCTGGAATTAATAGAGAAGCTATTCCACTTGAAGCAACAATAAAAACAATTTGACCTTTGGAACTTAATGCCAAAGCTAAAGTCTTCCACACAAATATTTTTCTAGTTCTACCATATCCATATAGGAAGAAAACTCCTCCGCTATAACTATGTAACGCTTCCATGATTCTATCATATGTTGATCTTTGTTCATTTGTCATCTGATCTATAAAATTAGAGTGCTCTTTAGCTAATCTATGTTTATCATAACGCATCTCATTACAAATTAGCCTGTTGACCCCATTGGATATCATCTGACAGACGCACGAGTCAAAGTCGGGGTATGGCATAGATACAAAATCTCTAAGACTCTTGTATCCCTTGAGTATTACCTCGATTTCTATAAGAGTTAACTCCTTCAACTCTTCATTTGTTAGCCTTAGATCTGTATAAATACATTTCAAAAAATTCATCATCATAGGAATAATTACTACAAAATTTAAATTAGAAAAATTTTCAGTATTAAAGACTATTACATCAACATGTCTAATGTAACACCCTACGACACAGAGTCTTATGCTTAAGTAATAAAACTGAGGTGGCGAGGTATTACGACCTCTAAAAATAAAAATGTGTATATATAATAATAGTTGAAAGGAATTTTAACTAGAAGCCTGTAAAGAAAAGTTTAAAACAAAAGTTGTAACGCTCTCGTTGACGATAAACGTAAACCGGGTAGGATAAGAGTAAAACGGCAAGGATATATATACATACTAGAAGATTTTCAAGGATACAGATAACAAAGCTGCTAACTCAGCTCGCGAAATTTAAACCGGCTAGAGCATATATATACATATATACATATAAACCCAAAAGTAAGCTAAAACAGAAAACTGACAACCTGTTTCTCCGAGTCAACCTCTAAGAGGGACAAACATAAAATACAAGGTGGAGAATCTAAATACATATGTAAATATAAGTAAAAATACAACCCTGAGTCCCAAGAGTTCTTCACTTCATCAGCGTCTCAAGAATACAGAGTGGTACTTCTCAACCTGCATCTGAAAAACAATAATATCGTATGGGATGAGAACCGGGGGTTCTCAGTATGGTTAAGGTGCCCACATATATAATAAATAAGGTCCCGAAAAAGCCAGAGGCAATCCTAAAATGGTGACACTCAGATTATAAAACTTAAGGAGCTAAAACTGAAACCATAAATGAGGGTAGGTCTCTAAGGTTCTAAACTTGGTCAAAATCTAATCAAAACCCTCAATCCTCCGCCTGCTCTCCAATCCTCCAACTCTGGTGCACAGACAAGCAAAACAGATAACTCAAGCACATACAGAAAACATATATAACAAGTAGGCAGTTAGCAATTAACATGAATAAATAATTACGCAAGCCAAGACAATGCACACTCAGACAAAACATACAAATGTATATGATGAATGCCTGCCCTATGGCTGATGATATCATCTGTCGGTTATATAGCCAACCCGACACGTCCTGGTAGCTAACCATAGACTGAAATACCCATGCAGAGCAAGTGGGTTTGAGCTACAACCCCCTTGGTACTACCTGCTTAACCCAGAGCCAGTGGAATAACCACTACTGCGGCTACTACCCAGGCAGGTGTTTAAAAGCTCAACATGGAGCAAACGGAATAATCCACTACTGCTGCTACTACCCAGGCGTCACAATCACTGACCTGGAGCAAGTGGGACGAACCAAAATCCTTGCTACTGCCCAGGAACTCAAACAGACATTCATTCAGTTTAAGTCAATCATCATTATTATCCAATCTCAAACATAAATCTAGAGCAAGTGGGACGAACTACCATCCTTGATATTGCCTAGGTATCACAAACATACGTTCATTCAAAATTCCATAATTAAATTCATTTCTCATAATTCTTCTTCCTTATCTCATACCCAGAACAAGTGGACATCGCCACTGCCTACTACCCGGAGCCACAATCATATTTACACACTTCTCAATCCCGACAATTCAAAATCACACAATACATTTTAATTCACTCATCAACAATCTTTCATAACTTTTCCATATTCACATACATATATCAATTCTCAAATTCATTGCACACATATACATATTAGTTCCCTAATCACCTCAACAACCCAGCATTCAATCCAAACTTATCCTATGGTCATCTAGCCTAAGTTTTCATAAAATATTATATATTAAATACGAGAAACAAACCATACCTTGGCCGATTTCTCGCTAATGCACGAAATACCACAAATTATCGCCGTTTTGCAAATACCCAAAGCTCCAAACCTCTTTCAAATAAAAATTTAGCAACAATTGTCTGACCTCAAGCTTCTAACACCGTCAATTGACCACCGATTCCATCGATTTGCCTCCATAACATATAATTTAATCTAATATCACATATACATCACTAAATCAACACCCTATTTTCGATATGAATAATTTTACAAGAGTTAGAAGTTTCTCACCTTACCAATGGAAACTAGGGTCAAAACCCAGCAAATCCACAAAGCTAATTTACTCCTAAACACCAAAATTCAACAAATTCTCAACACCAAGGCTCAACAAATTTTGAAACTGAGATGAGAAGATATGGGCTAGAAAATTGAAGTTTCTTACCAAATTTTTTTTGGACTTTGAAAAGGATTCTGAAATGAACGCATGGTCGCTGACGGCTCATCAATCGGAACTCCAGATTGAAAGTTATGGTGAATTGAAATTGGATAAGGGTTTTGGTCTTTCTTCCCCTTGCTCCCCTACTTTCCCAGCATGCTTCCTTCTTTAGTTGTAGAGGAAGAGCTTTATTAAATATGAGTTGGGCTAGCCCTTGGGCCCGTTTTGGGTCCGGTTCGGTCCGTTCAGTTCAATCTTAGGCCAAATTTTTTAAAACTAGTGCCAAAATTTTAATTTTAATTTTCTCTACTCCATTAAACTATAAAATTTTATTTTGTAATTTCTTAGATTAATAATTAGTTTATTAGCTAATTATTCACTAATTACTCGGAGTTTACATCTAATAGACACACATACTATTGTAATAACATATTGTAATAACATCTTTATATTAAGCTATTCGGTTATTTAGAACCATTGAGGACATGTTCAGTTCAGCCAAATTTTTTAAAACTAGTGCCAAAATTTTAATTTTAATTTTCTCTACTCCATTAAACTATAAAATTTTATTTTGTAATTTCTTAGATTAATAATTAGTTTATTAGCTAATTATTCACTAATTACTCGTTACTCGG
>NC_029787.2:105286314-105296276 GCF_000816755.2 Arachis ipaensis | reverse complement strand
GGGATCAAGAGTTTATGGAAGACTTGTAACAAAAATAAAAATCAATTGAATAATTTGTACCAAACAAAATAAATGGTTACAATTTTAGTTTTATAAAATATTTGAGGGGCCATGCCCCATTGTCTCCATGAAGCTCCGCTACTGTTGAGGACATGATTATTTTCAAGTGTATAAGTTGATTAATTCCTATGTTTACACCTCGTTACAAAATGTATATCGTATTAAGTTTTATCAAATATAATTAATAAATATGTTTTACCTAAATCAGTAGGCACAAAATTAAAACAAACATGGAACATGGTATCTGTTGATTTGGGTTAAGCACAATGAAGAATGAAATTTTTTGCCTGGATTATCCATTATTCTTCTTTGCCTATGAAGTATGTCATCTGAGAGCAAATGCCACGTCTTCTCCCATACATGTTTTGGCTTTTTCATGGAATTTGAAAACAGTAATATTGCAAATAGCTTCCTCAAATAAACTCCTAATTGCCAATGGCTTGCTTTCTCTATTGCATCAACATACTTTTTATCATCATCTAAAAGACCACATGCATAACATACATCCTTAAATGATGAATGAATAACCCCATCTATTGTCTGTATTTCTTCGTATGATTTAGGACCTTTAGCATAATTGAGAAGTAGTCTAAGGTAGTAACTTTCACCCGATCCAGGAGGGACAAAGAAAATATGGTCTATCACCGCGCGTGACTTTCGTGGATACCATCCCTTTCCTTTGCTTTCCATACAAATTTTGTTGGGAATTCAGCACAAGTAAGTGAACGGGCTTCAGAATATGCCTTATTCCCTTCAAACCATCCCAAAAACATGGATTCTTTGACAGAAGCTTTCCTAGCGACGTCTTCCAAATTCTCGTCATCTTTGATAACCACAGGTTGCTCGTTTGACAAGTGAAACCCCAACCTTACAACAGATAGGTATCTATAATGGATGTTGTACCCGAAAATCCTTGAAGCGGATTCATATGGAGATATATATCGACAATCATAATATATATTGACTTCATCGTGCTCATCCTTATCCACATCTTCAGTTGCACTTTTGTAAAATGATGTAGTTACACGGTCATGTCCCTTATTGACATACTTAAACAGATACTTTATTGATCTAGATTTGTTGCACCATTCAACATTGATGTGTACTCCATATATCATCAATAAATATCTGTTATGAGGAACAACGTAATGGTTATCAAGATCAATACCTGACTTGATGATCATTTTTCCATCATCTCTGCGTTTATATATTGGATAACCATCTTCGTCAACTGTTGTGTTCTCAACAAATCGGTTGGAAAAGTGTCTGATGCATTTCTCATCTTCCATGCATGGTGAATCTTTTCTGACTGAACCACATGGACTATGCATCATGTGCTTCTCCACTACTCCATAATATTCTGGATCGGTCTCCTTGTTTGGTATTTCAGCAAATATAATCTTGTCAATGTCTTCTGTAGTAGGATACTTGTCATCACGGTGGAGGAACAACAACATGTGTGCATGAGGTAGTCCACGCTTTTGAAACTTGATGGTGTAAACTACTAGAAAAAAATAAACTAAACCATGAGTGTATCTGATGAGCGGATAATTTATACGCTTTTTGGCATTGTTTTTAGTATGTTTTCAATATAATTTAGTTAGTTTTTATTATATTTCTGTTAGTTTTTAAATAAAAATCACAATTCTAGACTTTACTATGAGTTTGTGTGTTTTTCTGTAATTTCAGGTATTTTCTGGCTGAAATTGAGGGAGTTGAGTAAAAATCTGATTCAGGCTGAAAAAGGACTGCTGATGCTGTTGGATTCTGACCTCCCTGCACTCGAAATGGATTTTCTGGAACTACAGAACTCCAAATTGTGCACTCTCAATTGCATTGGAAAGTAGACATCCAGGGCTTTCCATCAATATATAATAGTACATACTTTGCTCAAGGATAAACGACGTAAACTGGCGTTCAACGCCAGTTCCATGTTGCAGTCTGGCATCAAACGCCAGAAACAGGTTACAAATGGGAGTTGAACGCCAGAAACAGGTTACAACCTGGCGTTCAACTCCAGAAACAGCCTAGGCACGTGAGAAGCTTAAGTCTCAGTCCCAACACACACCAAGTGAGCCCCAGAAGTGGATTTCTGCACCATCTATCATAGTTTAGTCATTTTCTGTAAACTTAGGTCACTAGTTTAGTATTTAAACAACTTTTAGAGGTCTATTTCGGACCTCATGACATTTTAGATCTGAATTTTGTACTCTTTGACGGCATGAGTCTCTGAACTCCATTGTTGGGGGATGAGGAGCTCTGCTGTGTTTCGATAAATTAATGCAACTATTTCTGTTTTCTATTCAAACACGCTTGTTTCTATCTAAGATGTTTATTCGCACTTCAATATGATGGATGTGATGATCCGTGACACTCATCATTATCCTCAACCTATGAATGCGTGCCTGACAACCACCTCCGTTCTACCTTCGATTGAATGAATATCTCTTGGATTCCTTAATCAGAATCTTCGTGGTATAAGCTAGAATCCATTGGCAGCATTCCTGAGAATCCGGAAAGTCTAAACCTTGTCTGTGGTATTCCGAGTAGGATTCAGGGATTGAATGACTGTGACGAGCTTCAAACTCACAAGGGCTGGGCGTAGTGACAGACGCAAAAGGATCAATGGATCTTATTCCAGTATGAGTGGGAACCGACAGATGATTAGCCGTGCGGTGACAGCGCACCTGGACCTTTTTCACTGAGAGGACGGATGGCAGCCATTGACAACAGTGACCCACCAACACAGCTTGCCATAGGAGGAACCTTGCGTACGTGAAGAAGAAGACAGGGAGAAAGCAGAGATTCAGAAGACAAAGCATCTCCAAAACTCCAACATATTCTCCATTACTGCAGAACAAGTATTTAACCCATGCTCTTTTATTCTCCGCAATTCATACTGATAATTATAATTGACTTCCTGACTAAGATTTACAAGATAACCAGAGATTGCTTTAAACCAACAATTTCCGTGGGATTCGACCCTTACTCACGTAAGGTATTACTTGGACGACCCAGTGTACTTGTTAGTTAGTGGTACGAGTTGTGAAAAGTGTGATTCACAATTTGTGCACCAAGTTTTTGACACCGTTGCCGGGGATTGTTCGAGTTTGAACAATTGACGGTTCATCCTGTTGCTTAGATTAGGAAGATTTTGTCTTTTGGGTCAGAGTCTTTTACTTTCTTTTCAAAAATCTTTCAAAATTTTTTATTTTTCTTTATTAATCTGTCTTTTGTCTTTGAGTCTTTTATTATTGTTCTTGTTAATATTTTATAATCCTTATTTTCTTTTTCAAAAGTTTTTCGAAAATTTATTTTTTTTTTACTAATAATTGAGTTTTTTTCTGTTTAAGTTTAGCTTTATATTTTAAGTTTGGTGTCAATTGCATATTTTATACTTTCCTTTAAATTTTCGAATTTGTGTTCTTTGTTTTTCCTGGATCTTCAAGTTGTTCTTGTTTATTTTTCTTGTTTGATCTTTAGTTTTTCTTATTCTGTTTCTTTTCTTGTTTTTCTTGTGCTTTTTCAAAACATTAGTTTTCGAAAAAAATTTTATTCTTAGTTATTAAAAATACTTCTTTAAAACAAGTGTTACATTTATAGCTCAATTGGCTAGAGCGTTGGTTTATGTTCTTGGTAATTGGGTATCTTCTTTTTAAAATCTTTTTTCAAAAATAATTTTTTTTTATTAAATCTTGTGCCAAACTTTAAGTTTGGTGTTTTCTTGTCAATCTTTCTATAATTTTCGAAAATTTTATTGAGGTTTTCTAAAAATTTTAAGTTTGGTGTTCTTTCTTTTGTTCTTGTTGTTCTTGTGAGTCTTCAAAGTGTTCTTGAGTTTTCCTTGTGTCTTGATCTTAAAATTTTTAAGTTTGGTGTTCCTTGGTGTTTTTCCTCCAAAATTTTCGAAAACAAGCAGCATTAGATCTAAAAATTTTAAGTCTTGTGCTATCTTATTGTTTTTCTCTTTCCTCTTTAAATTCAAAAATATCTTTTTCCTTTATTTTAATTGATTTTTCGAATTTTCCTTTTAAAAATTCAGATTTTATTTTAAAATTTTTTATTTTATCTTATCTTAGTTTTAAAATTTTAAAATTCAAATCTTTTTCAAATCCTTATCTTATATTGTTGACTTTTCCAAAAATTCAAAATTTAAAATTTCAAAGTTCAAATTTCAAAATTTTTTAATTTAAATTCCTTATCTTCTCTTACCTAGCTTATCTTATCTTTTCTAATCTCAAAACTTAAAATCAAATCTTTTTCATATCTTTTCTTTTTTTTTTTTATTTTACTTTCTTACAAGTATCTTTAATTTTAAGACATATCTTTTTCAAAACTTCCTAACCAATTTCTCTCTCTTCATTTTTTTTCGAAAATTCTCACCCACATATTTTTCAAATCTTTTTAATTAATTAATTTAGTTTTCAATTTTCTTTTATTTATTTTTCTTCTAATTTTCGAAAATATAGTCAATTTTTCATTTATTTTACTTTATTTTATTTTATTTTAATTTCGGTTTTCAAAAAAAAATTTTATAAAAATATATTTTACTTGCAATTCACATCATCTCCCTTTCTCCGTCATGGATCTAAGTGGAAATGAACAGTCCAGAAGGACTCTGGTGTCATATGCTAACCCCACTACTGCTTCATATGAGAGTAGTATTTGTAAACCCTCCATTGGAGTCAGTAGCTTTGAGTTGAATCCTCAACTCATTATCATGGTGCAGCAAAGTTGCCAGTATTCCAGTCTTCCACAGGAAGAACCTACAGAGTTTCTGGCACAGTTTTTACAGATTGCTGACATAGTACATGATAAGGAAGTAGATCAGGATGTCTACAGATTATTACTATTTCCATTTGCTGTAAAAGACCAAGCTAAGAGGTGGTTAAATAACCAACCTAAAGGTAGCATAAAGACATGGAAACAGCTGTCAGAAAAATTCCTGAATCAATACTTCCCTCCCAAAAGGATGACACAGCTAAGGCTGGACATCCAAGAATTTAAACAAGGAGATAATGAATCTCTTTATGATGCTTGGGAGAGATACAGAGAGATGATAAGAAAATGCCCCTCTGAAATATTTTCAGAATGGGTGCAGTTAGACATCTACTATTATGGGCTTACAGAGAAAGCTCAGACTTCTCTAGACCACTCAGCTGGTGGGTCTATACATATGAGAAAGACAATTAAAGAAGCTCAAGAGCTGATTGATACAGTTACCAGAAATCGGCATCTGTACCTAAGCAGTGAATCTTCCATGAAAGAAGAGGCTAAAACAGTAATTGCTGAACTCAGTCCTGCAGAACAAATTATTGAATTCAATCAGCAATTAGATTTTCTAACAAAATAGCTGGCCGAATTCAAGGAGATATTACAAGATACAAGAAAGGCTAATATAAACATGGAAGTACAGTTGAAGCAAACAGAACAGCAGTTATCAAAATAAATAACAGAAGAATGCCAAGCGGTTCAATTAAGAAGTGGAAAAAGATTAAATACCTCACTTCAAGGCAGCAGGAAGCCAAGAAATGAACAAACTGCTATTCACGATCTCTCTGAGGACAGTAAGAGCCCAGAGAGGAATAACTCTGGCATTCAAACGCCAGAAACAAGCAATGATTTGGCGTCAAACGCCCACTGAAAGCTCAGTTCTGGCGTTCAAATGCCAGGAACAAGTAAGGAGTTGGCGCCCAATGCCACTCCAGCTTCTGACTCTGGAAATCAAATGCCAGTGAGGGATCAGACACACACAAGTGCTGATAACAACCCCTCTAAAAAGGCTTCTCCAACCACCTCTGTAGGAAGTAAACCTGCAGGAACTAAGGTTGAGGAATACAAAGCCAAGATGCCTTATCCTCAAAAACTCCACAAGGAGGAGCAAGATAAGCAATTTGCTCGCTTTGCAGACTATCTTCGGACTCTTGAAATAAAGATTCTGTTTGCAGAGGCACTTGAGCAAATACCTTCTTATGCCAAGTTCATGAAAGAGATCTTGAGTCATAAGAAGGATTGGAGAGAAACTGAAAGAGTTCTCCTCACTGAAGAATGTAGTGCAGTCATTCTGAAAAGCTTTCCAGAAAAGCTTAAAGATCCCAGAAGCTTTCTGATACCATGCACATTAGAGGGTAATTGCACCAGGACAGCTCTATGTGATCTTGGAGCAAGTATCAACCTAATACCTGCATCTACCATCAGAAAGCTTGGTTTAACTGAAGAAGTTAAACCGACCTGGATATGTCTCCAACTTGCTGATGGCTCCATTAAATACCCATCAGGAGTGATTGAGGACATGATTGTTAGGGTTGGGCCATTCGCCTTTCCCACTGACTTTGTAGTGCTGGAAATGGAGGAGCACAAGAGTGCTACTTTCATTCTAGGAAGACCTTTCCTAGCAATTGGACGAACTCTCATTGATGTCCAACAGGGGAAAATAACCCTGAGAGTCAATGAGGATGAGTTTAAGTTGAATGCTGTCAAGGCCATGCAGCATCCAGAAACAGCAAAAGACTGCATGAAAGTTGATCTTATTGACTCTTTGGTAGAGGAGATCAACATGGCTGAGAGTCTCGAATCAAAGCTGGAAGACATCTTTAAAGATGTTCAGCCTGATTTGGAGGATTCAGAAGAATTGAAAGAACTTCTGAAACTTCCTCAGGAAGAGGAAACACCTCCTAAACCTGAGCTCAAGCCATTACCACCATCCCTGAAATATGCATTTCTGGGAGAAGGTGACACTTTTCCAGTGATCATAAGCTCTGCTTTAAATCCACTGGAAGAGGAAGCACTAATTCAAGTGCTAAGGACACACAAGACAGCTCTTGGGTAGTCCATAAATGACCTTAAGGGTATAAGCCCAGCTAGATGCATGCATAAAATCCTATTGGAGGATGATGCTAAGCCAGTGGTTCAACCACAGAGGTGGCTAAATCCAGCCATGAAGGAAGTGGTGCAGAAGGAGGTCACCAAGTTACTAGAGGCTGGGATTATTTATCCTATTTCTGATAGTCCCTGGGTGAGCCCTGTTCAAGTTGTCCCCAAAAAGGGAGGTATGCCAGTGGTTCATAATGAAAAGAATGAACTAGTTCCTACAAGAACAGTTACAGGGTGGCACATGTGTATTGACTACAGAAGGCTCAACACAGCCACCAGAAAGGATCATTTTCCTTTACCATTCATAGACCAGATGCTAGAAAGACTAGCAGGTCATGATTATTACTGCTTTTTGGATGGCTATTCAGGCTACAACCAAATTGCAGTAGATCCCCAAGATCAAGGGAAAACAGCATTCACATGTCCATCTGGAGTGTTTGCTTACAGAAGGATGCCATTTGGGCTGTGTAATGCGCTTGCAACCTTTCAGAGATGCATGCTCTCTATTTTCTCTGATATGGTGGAAAAATTTTTGGAAGTCTTCATGGATGACTTTTCAGTATATGGAGACTCATTCAGCTCCTGTCTTGATCACCTGACACTGGTTCTGAAAAGATGCCAAGAGACTAACCTGGTTTTAAACTGGGAAAAATGTCACTTTATGGTGACTGAAGGGATTGTCCTTGGGCACAAGATTTCGAACAAGGGAATAGAGGTGGATCAAGTTAAAGTGGAAGTAATTGAAAAATTACCACCACCTGCCAATGTTAAGGCAATCAGAAGCTTTCTAGGGCATGCAGGATTCTATAGGAGGTTTATAAAGGATTTTTTCAAAAATTACAAAACCTCTTAGCAATCTGCTAGCTGCTGACATGCCATTTGTGTTTGACACAGAGTGTCTGTAGGCGTTTGAAACTCTGAAAGCTAAGCTGGTCACAGCACCAGTTATTTCTGCACCAGACTGGACATAACCATTTGAACTAATGTGTGATGCCAGTGACCATGGCATTAGTGCAGTACTGGGACAGAGGCATAACAAGCTTCTGAATGTCATTTATTATGCTAGCCGTGTTTTAAATGATGCCTAGAAAAATTACACAACCACAGAAAAAGAATTGCTTGCATTGGTTTATGCCATTGACAAGTTTAGATCATACTTAGTAGGATCAAAAGTGATTGTGTACACTGACCATGCTGCTCTTAAATATCTGCTCACAAAGCAGGATTCAAAGCCCAGTCTCATAAGATGGGTGTTACTTCTGCAAGAGTTTGATATAGAAATAAGAGACAGAAAAGGGACAGAGAACTAAGTGGCTGATCATCTGTCCCGGATAGAACCAGTAGAAGGGGCGTTCTTACCCTCGATTCAGATCTCTGAAACCTTTTCGGATGAGCATTTGTTTGCCATTCAGGAAACACCATGGTTTGCAGGCATTGCAAACTATAAAGCTGCAAGGTTCATACCCAAAGAGTACAGCAGGCAACAAAAGAAAAAATTAATCACTGATGCAAAGTACTACTTGTGGGATGAACCATATCTCTTTAAGAGATGTGCAGACGGAATAATCCGTAGGTGTGTTCCTAGAGAAGAAGCACAGAAGATCCTATGACATTGTCATGGATCACAATATGGAGGACATTTCAGAGGTGAGTGAACAGCTACAAAAGTCCTCCAATGTGGCTTCTACTGGCCCACTCTCTATAAAGACTCCCGAGAGTTTGTGCGTAACTGTGACAGCTGCCAGAGAGCTGGTAATTTGCCTCATAGTTATGCCATGCCTCAGCAAGGGATCTTGGAGATTGAGTTGTTTGATGTATGGGGTATTTACTTCATGGGGCCTTTCCCACCATCATACTCAAACACTTATATTTTGGTGGCAGTCGACTATGTATCCAAATGGGTAGAGGCCATTGCCACACCCACTAATGATACTAAGACAGTGCTGAAGTTCCTCCAGAAACATATCTTCAGCAGGTTTGGCGTCCCTAGAGTACTAATCAGTGATGGGGGCACTCACTTCTGCAACAAACAGCTTTACTCTGCCATGGTCCGGTATGGGATTAGCCACAAGGTGGCCACTCCATATCATCCACAGACAAATGGGCAAGTTGAAGTCTCTAATAGAGAACTAAAAAGAATCCTGGAACGGACTGTAAGTACCCGTAGAAAGGATTGGGCAAGAAGCTTAGATGATGCTCTGTGGGCTTACAGAACAGCATTCAAGACTCCTATAGGGACCTCTCCATACCAGCTTATGTATGGTAAGGCCTGTCATCTGCCCATGGAACTGGAGCATAAGGCCTACTGGGCAACCAGATTCCTAAACTTTGATGCCAAATTAGCTGGAGAAAAAAGATTGCTCCAGCTGAATGAGCTAGAGGAATTCAGACTCACTGCTTTCGAAAATGCCAAGCTTTACAAAGAGAAAGCAAAAAGGTGGCATGACAGAAAGCTATCATCTAGAGTCTTTGAACTAGGACAGAAGGTTCTGCTGTTTAACTCTAGGCTCAGGCTATTCCCCGGAAAACTGAAATCCCGGTGGATGGGACCATATGTGATTACAAGTGTGTCACCATATGGCTATGTGGAGCTTCAAGACATTGATTCTAATAAGAAGTTCATTGTTAATGGACAGAGAATCAAGCACTATCTTGAAGGCAATGCTGAACAAGAGTGCTCAAGGCTGAGGCTAGATTAAAAGCTCAGCAAGGTCCAGCTAAAGACAATAAAGAAATGCTTGTTGGGAGGCAACCCAATGTTATTTAATTATATCTATTTATTTTCTATTGCTATTTTATGTCTTCTTAAGGTTGATGATCATGTGAAGTCACAAAAACTACTGAAAAATCAAAAACAGAATGAAAAACAGCAACAAAAATAGCACACTCTGGAGGAGGAGTATTTTGGCGTTTAAACGCCAGAAACAAGCATCTGTCTGGTGTTTAACGCCAGAAACAGGCACCAAGCTGGTGTTAAACGCCAGAATTGCACAGCAAGAGCATTTTACACGCCTAATTGGAGCAGGAAT
>NC_029787.2:105285472-105286196 GCF_000816755.2 Arachis ipaensis | reverse complement strand
CCAGAAACAGGCACCAAGCTGGCGTTTAACGCCAGAAACAAGCATCTACCTAGCGTTAAACGCCAGAAACAAGCTACATTTGGGCGTTTAACGCCAGAAACAGGCAGCAGTCTGGCGTTAAACGCCAGGATTGCACAGCAAGGGCGTTTTACATGCCTAATTAGAGCAGGGATGTTAAGTCCTTGACCCCACTTGATCTGTGGACCCCACAGGATCCTCTCAAGATCTGTAGACCCCACAGGACCCCCTCAGGATCTGTGGACCCCACAGGATCCATACCTTTCCTTCTTCATTTTCACACAACACAACCCTCTCTTCTTCCACTTGGCCAAATACATCTTCTTCCCCCATCTCCTCCATTTTCTTCTTCTTCTACTACTTTCTCTCTTCTTTTGCTCGGGGACGAGCAAACCTTCTAAGTTTGGTGTGGAAAAAGCATTGCTTTTTTGTTTTTGTTTTTCCATAACCACTAATGCCTCAAGGGATACACTTCCCTCCACAAAACTATTAGGAGCAACAAAGACAAGGAAGAGACATAGAGGAGCTCAAGAGCACCATTGGTTCTTCAAGAAGAGGAAGACGCCACCCTCACTAAGGTGGACCTGTTCCTTAATCTCCTTGTTCTTATTTTCCTATTTTTCGTTTATTATGCTTTATGTTTTATTTATATTTGTGTCTTTACTATATGATCACTAGTATCTAAGTGTCTATGTCTTAAAGATAT
>NC_029787.2:105257319-105283423 GCF_000816755.2 Arachis ipaensis | reverse complement strand
GTTCCTTAATCTCCTTGTTCTTATTTTCCTGTTTTTCGTTTATTATGCTTTATGTTTTATTTATATTTGTGTCTTTACTATATGATCACTAGTATCTAAGTGTCTATGTCTTAAAGATATGAATGTCCTATGAATCCATCACCTTTCTTAAATGAAAAATGTTTTCTGAAAAAGAAAAAGAAGTACATGAATTTTCGAATTTTAAAATAGTTTAATTATTTTGATGTGGTGGCAACACTTTTTGTTTTCTGAATGAATGCTTGAACAGTGCATATGTCTTTTGAAGTTGCTGTTTATGAATGTTAAATATGTTGGCTCTTGAAAGAATGATGAACAGGAGACATGTTATTTGATAATCTGAAAAATCATAAAAATGATTCTTGAAGCAAGAAAAAGCAGTGAATACAAAAGCTTGCAGAAAAAAAAAATATGCAAAAAAAAATTAGAAAAAGAAAACGCAAGCAGAAAAAGCCAAAAGCTCTTTAAACCAAAAGGCAAGAGCAAAAATCCAGTAACCCTTAAAACTAAAAGGCAATGGTAAACAAAAAGGATCCAAGGCTTTGAGCATCAGTGGATAGGAGGGCCTAAAGGAATAAAATCCTGGCCTAAGCGGCTAAACCAAGCTGTCCCTAACCATGTGCTTGTGGCGTGAAGGTGTCAAGTGAAAACTTGAGACTGAGCGGTTAAAGTCAAGGTCCAAAGCAAAAATAGAGTGTACTTAAGAACCTTGGACACCTCTAATTGGGGACTTTAGCAAAGCCGAGTCACAATCTGAAAAGGTTCACCCAATTATGTGTCTGTGGCATGTATGTATCCGGTGGTAACACTGGAAAACAGAGTACTTAAGGCCACGGTCAAGACTCATAAAGTAGCTGTGTTCAAGAATCAACATACTAAACTAGGAGAATCAATAACACTATCTGAATTCTGAGTTCCTATAGATGCCAATCATTCTGAACCTCAATGGATAAAGTGAGATGCCAAAACTATTCAAGAGGCAAAAAGCTAATAATCCCGCTCATCTAATTAAGACTAATCTTCATAGATGTTTTTGGAATTAATTGTATATTCTCTTCTTTTTATCCTACTTTGTTTTTAGTTGCTTGGGGACAAGCAACAATTTAAGTTTGGTGTTGTGATGAGCGGATAATTTATATGCTTTTTGGCATTGTTTTTAGTATGTTTTCAATGTAATTTAGTTAGTTTTTATTATATTTCTGTTAGTTTTTAAATAAAAATCACAATTCTGGACTTTACTATGAGTTTGTATGTTTTTCTATAATTTCAGGTATTTTCTGCCTGAAATTGACGGAGCTGAGCAAAAATCTGATTCAGGCTGAAAAAGGACTGCTGATGCTGTTGGATTCTGACCTCCCTGCACTCGAAATGGATTTTCTGGAGCTACAGAACTCCAAATGGCGCGCTCTCAATTGCATTGGAAATTATACATCCAGGGCTTTTCAGCAATATATAATAGTCCATACTTTGCTCAAGGATAGACGACGTAAACTGGCGTTCAACGCCAGTTCCATGTTGCAGTCTGGCGTCAAGCGCCAGAAACAGGTTACAAATGGGAGTTGAACGCCAGAAACAGGTTACAACCTGGCGTTCAACTCCAGAAACAGCCTAGGCATGTGAGAAGCTTAAGTCTCAGCCCCAACACACACCAAATGGGCCCCAGAAGTGGATTTCTGCACCATCTATCATAGTTTAGTCATTTTCTGTAAACCTAGGTCACTAGTTTAGTATTTAAACAACTTTTAGAGGTCTATTTCGGACCTCATGACATTTTAGATCTGAATTTTGTACCCTTTGACGGCATGAGTCTCTGAACTCCATTGTTGGGGGGTGAGGAGCTCTGCTGTGTTTCGATGAATTAATGCAACTATTTCTGTTTTCTATTCAAGCACGCTTGTTTCTATCTAAGATGTTTATTCGCACTTCAATATGATGGATGTGATGATCCATGACACTCATCATCATCCTCAACCTATGAACGCGTGCCTGACAACCACCTCCGTTCTACCTTCGATTGAATGAATATCTCTTGGATTCCTTAATCAGAATCTTCGTGGTATAAGCTAGAATCCATTGGCAGCATTCCTGAGATTCCGAAAAGTCTAAACCTTATCTGTGGTATTCCGAGTAGGATTCAGGGATTGAATGACTATGACGAGCTTCAAACTCACAAGGGCTGGGCATAGTGACAGACGCAAAAGGATCAATGGATCCTATTCCAGCATGATTAGAAACCGACAGATGATTAGCCGTGCGGTGACAGCGCACCTGGACCTATTTCACTGAGAGGACGGATGGTAGCCATTGACAACGGTGACCCACCAACACACAGCTTGCCATAGGAGGAACCTTGCGTACGTGAAGAAGAAGACAGGGAGAAAGTAGAGATTCAGAAGACAAAGCATCTCCAAAACTCCAACATATTCTCCATTACTGCAGAACAAGTATTTAACCCATGCTCTTTTATTCTCCGCAATTCATACTAATAATTATAATTGACTTCCTGACTAAGATTTACAAGATAACCAGAGATTGCTTCAAACCAACAATCTCCGTGGGATTCGACCCTTACTCACGTAAGGTATTACTTGGACGACCCAGTGCACTTGCTGGTTAGTGGTACGAGTTGTGAAAAGTGTGATTTACAATTTGTGCACCAGTATCACTTCAGGTTGAAGTTCATCATTTAATCCTGAATTATAAGCAGTCATAGAAAAAAAATAAATGCCCTCTATTAGTTTGACAATAACTATCATTATAAATTTTATCCTCAAACTTCACCCAGCTGAGAAGCCCAAAACAACATGATTCTATTTCAATAAATCTCGTTAAAAAGCTTTGTAGAAATAATGATTATGAATTTTATAAAAAGATCATGATATAGGTGTTTTTACCTATGGAAATCCGTCCAAAAATCTTGTTGGTTCTTATGTCTTTAATCAAATGATCCAGCTTCATCTTAAAATCCCTACATACCGTGGCCGGTCGGTCTTTAGCATTTAGTTCTCTATTACTTAAGAACTCTTCTAACTCAGGCCACTTTGGATTACACATGAATGTAATGAAAATATCTGGGTAATCGACTACCTTGTATATTGCCATTGCATCTTGGTAGTTTCAAATCATGTACCTAGGCCCTCCACTGAATGAAGATGGTAAGATAATATGTTTGTCCCGAGACGATGGTGTTGTTTCCCCACTCAATACTGCTTCTTTAATACCCTTATACATCTCACATCTGAACTTTTATTGGTCAAGACATATGTAGTTTAACTTGGCTGACTCTATCATCAGAAAATTATCCACTGAAAATTGCTGGAATAGTCTCCTAGAATATAACAATGGGGACCCATCGGACAATCGTTCTTGTATTCTAAACACAAAAAATTCCCGCATCGATATTCTTGTTAAGTGGAACATTTTCCTTATAACCATCTTCTCCATAGAGAAATAACAAAGGATATTGCAGGCCTATATAAGATGGATTTAGCCAATTGATCCTTTGTAATCTTCGACTTTGTGTCTCCACAATAATGTCTCGATAAATTTTATCTACATCAAAATCACTCACAATCAATGCAGTAACCTCATTGGTTGATGGTAAATTATATCTTCTCCCATCTTTACCCCTTTTGTCCAAGAGTCATAGCTTTACTGTGGGCCTAGAGTTTGAAGAAATTGACTCCCTAACCATATGAAATGCTTTCTCCAACACATCATTATCATCTAGCATTGACTTCAAATCTTTCACTATGTCTTCATGGATGTTGTTGCCTCCTTATCCCCTATATGAGTTAAGATGGACTAACATTAATGGTGTAAATAGACAATAGTATAGGTTATATGGTGAATATAACTTTTTCAAATCAACTGAATTAGGTATGTGTAATTAAGTATGAACCTAACAGCAGAAATCTGGTTTTGAACTTCGTTTTGAGTATCAAAGACATATAGCTGAGAAAAATTTGCTCTACTATCATCTAGAGGGATAAGGCTACCCATTAAGTGATAATTCTCGCCAAATAATCTAAAGGTTGGTGGCCCTCTATTATGTTTTACTCCTTTACCTATCTTGGCACCAATAGATGTAAATTGAAACATGCTATTATAAGATCTGATATTCTCCCAAAAATGCTTGCTCTTTATATCATCACCGTATAACAAATCATATAATGCCTTGGAGACTTCTTGAAGATGAGGAATTTCAACTTGGCCACCTTTACAACATAGTGTGTATTTAGGCTCACATGTGTTGTAATTTTTGTTGATCCTTTTGGCATATACTAAAACAGAGAATGGCAAAATTCACATGAATGTTGTGCAGATCCCGTGTGCAAATATTCTGCATGTACGGATATGGCAGTTATTGCTACAAAATCTTATGCTTATAGATTCAAGAGGATCTCTAAGCTAATAAGTGTATATGTTAAGATAATGAAGATCATACCACTATTTGTTAATTCTACCCCAATAGATCCTGTGATATTCCTGTGTGATCCTTTACTGCCTGCATTTTTTAAATATAGATTAAGTTAGTAACAAAAAATCTATAGTGAGAACACATCCTGCAATATAATAACAGGTTCAAGACATGGCATATCATTCATTCACCGGCCAACATGTCTTTTCGTTCTAATGTACCTTTGCTAGTATTCAACCTCCTCCTATAATTTGTGGGTACTTATTTTCTTTGAGATCCTACAATTCACACTATAGAAAATCAAAATTGTACTACATCTCAAGTATAGAAATTGATGTAAAACCTCATTCCAAAATGATTTTTTTCCTTCTCACTAGACCTATATAAACTGGTGCTGTTCTACATTGCACGATTCAGAATGAATCTCTATAGTGTTCTGGCTTCTTTTGATTGTCGTGATTAAAACATAAAATCTTTTCTTAAATTATTTAATTACACATGAATATAAAATTCTTGCACAAACTATCAAATATTATTTATATAATATTTACCATGTGCAATGTTAATGGTCCTTGAATGACCTGCAACAATGAATTCGACCTGCGGTTCGATTGGGGTCCATGTGAGTCATTAATAAGATCCCCACTGATGAAATCAATCTGACCTGCATCAAGTAATTTTGTCGGGTAAAAATTTGAGTCTACTTATACTTTTTTAACACACAAACCTAATATAACATATCAAACTTGTTCTAATATCAATTGTTACAACACCAATAAATCTACCAAGAATGGCAGTGGTGGAACCAAAGTCAAAGCAGTTGCAATGATAAGTGTGCTCAAGATCAAAAGCGGCACTTTAATTCTTGTGAATTGGATCAAAATCCAATTCAAGAGAAAGACGAAATTCAAAAAAATCCGGATGCCCACTCCACTATTGTTTTTATTATTTGATTGGGTGCCCAACTGCGTACACTTCCTAAATCTAATTGTAGTGCCTTCCTAAATTTTACATGCTCCGAGAATAAGTGGTTCCCTTTATTTTCAATTTTTTTTAATTATTGATCACATTGTATAGTGATAAAAGTTATCTACTAAGAATTAGGAAAATGAAAATGAGAGCAAAAAATTAGAGCATGAGACTATAGTATACTTTCTAATTTCTGGTAGCAGCTTTGCTTTGCAAATATCAATTTTGTTTTGCATCGATACCAAAAATCATATTAATATTGATTGAGGAACCAAAAAAAAAGAGATTTTGTGAAAAACAGGCATTAGAGTAGTAGAATAGAATATAAAAATAATGCACAATACCATACGGTATTTTTCAGAAACACTTAGCATGCATGGTAAATAAGTTGTTGAAAGTATTAAATTTAATATACAAGCAACCCTTTAATATTTAATTGTCAAATAATTCCTTAATATTCCACAAGCAAAATATCGAAGAAAATAATCAATCAATTAAATTTCTAACACCAATCAAAAGAAATAAAAAGAAGAGAAAGAAAAAAGGAAATATAGATAATGAAAGTAAAAAGAAAAAGAAAAAAGAAGAAGAAAACATAAATGAAAATAATAATGGAAAAGTAAAGAGAGAAGAAGAAAAGAAAATAACCTTGATGATGAATGTGAAAAAGAAAGAAGGAGGGAGAAAGTAAAAAGTGAGAAGGAATAAAGAAGAAAGAAGGAAGAAGAAAGAAATAAGAAGGGGGAAGGAAAAAATTAGGATTGGGGAAGAAAAGATAAGATATCTGGCGCTGACCTAATAAAATTGTGCGTCGCATGTGACGGGTGCACATGGAGCACGCGTGACCTGATTTGTGCTATTGGCGCGAGAGCAGCCTCGCGTATGCACAACTTTCTGTTTCGTTTGCACATTGCTGAAATTAAAGATGACGCGTGCACGTGGGTGACGCGTACGCGTGAATGGCCTCTTTTTGAAAAATGACGCAGACGCGTAGGGCACGCGTTCGCGTGATAGGGCTTACATCGATTTTATAGGGACACGTGTGCGCGTGGGTGACGCGTACGCATGGGAGGCTGTTTTCTCAAGTGACATGGACGCGTCGGGGACGCGTTCGTGTGGGCATATGTGTGCCTAAGGCATGCCTCCAGCCACACTCCTGTATGACTCTCTGCTTCTTTTCTTCCTTGTTTCGAATGCACGTATGACGCGGACGCGTCAGTGACGCTTGTGTGTCGCGTGCTTTTTTTTTATATATGCAGAATGCAAATGCAAATGCAGGCTATATGCAGAGAATACGAGAAGATTCATTAACAAAAGCAAATAGAATAAAGTAAATTAAAACTAATACTTGAAACGGAACGATCATACCATGGTGGATTGTCTCCCACCTAGCACTTTGCTTTTACGTCCTTAAGTTGGACGGTCTTCAGGCTCATTCTGCTTCTGTTGGTGGGTCTTCCAAGAGGAAAACCTCTAGCTCTTTTTGATCCTTCATCTTTTCTCCATGATAAAGCTTTAGGCGATGTCCATTGACCTTTATGAATTTGGAGCTAGAAGGATGATGCAGGTGAAAAACTCCGTATGGTTCTGCCTTTTCTACTCTGTAGGGACCTTCCCATCTTGATCCCAGCTTGCCTGGCATGAGTCTCAGTCTCGAGTTATAGAGAAGAACTAACTCCCCTGGTCTGAATTCTCTTATTTTTATGTGCTTGTCATGGACAGCCTTCATTTTCTCTTTGTATTGCCTGGAGTTGTCATATGCTTCTAGGCGAAGATTCTCCAATTCTGCTAGTTGCAGCTTCCTTTCAGCACCAGCTTCTTCAAAATTCATGTTGCACTCCCTCACAGCCCAGAAAGCCTTGTGTTCCACCTCTACTGGAAGGTGGCAAGCCTTTCCGTACACTAAGCGGAAGGGGCTCATCCCAATGGGTGTCTTGTATGCTGTTCTATATGCCCAGAGTGCATCTTGTAGTCTGGCACTCCAGTCCTTCCTATGAGGCTTTACGATCTTTTTCGGAATGCGTTTAATCTCTCTGTTAGATACTTCTGCTTGCCCATCGGTCTGGGGATGATAAGCTGTTGCTACTTTGTGAACTATCCTATGCTTCTTCAGTAATCCTGTTACAAAAGTGAGTGTCTTGATCACTCACGATTTCTCGTGGCGATCCAAAGCGACAGATAATATGGTTTCTAACAAAAAAAAAAATAACAGTGTTAGCATCATCAGTACGGGTAGGAATTTCTTCCACCCATTTAAAAACATAATCTATAGCTAATAGTATATAAAGGTAACCATTAGAGTTTGGAAAGGGACCCATGAATTCAATGCCCCAAACATAAAAAATTTCACAGAAAAGCATAATCTGTTGAGGCATCTCATCTCTCTTGGATATATTACCAAACCTTTGACAAGAGGAACAAGATTTACAAAAATCAGCAGCATCTTTAAAAAGAGTAGGCCACTAGAATCCACAGTCTAAAATTTTCCTAGCTGTTCTTTGAGAGCCAAAATGTCCTCCACTCTCAGAAGAGTGGCATGCCTCTAAAATGGACTGGAATTCTTATTGGGGCACACACCTTCTAATTACCTGGTCAGCACCACACCTCCACAAATATGGATCATCCCATATATAATATTTGGACTCGTTTTTCAGCTTGTCTTTCTGATGCTTAGTAAAATTGGGAGGGAAAGTATGGCTAACTAGATAATTAGCTACAGGTGCATACCAAGGAACTACTTCAGATACTGCATGCAAGCTATCAAATGGGAAAGTATCATTGATAGGAGCAGAGTCATCCTTAATGTGCTCAAGGCGACTCAAGTGGTCTGCCACTAAATTCTGATTACCACTCCTATCCTTAATTTCTAAATCAAATTCTTGCAGCAGCAGTATCCAACATATTAACCTTGGTTTGGACTCTTTTTTAGCTAATAAATATTTTAGAGTTGCATGGTCTGAGTACACTACTACCTTAGTACCAAGTAAATAGGCTCGGAATTTATCCAGAGCAAAAACAATAGCCAGAAGCTCTTTTTCAGAAGTAGTGTAATTAGACTGAGCAGCGTCTAAAGTCTTAGACGATAAGCAATTACGAAAGGATCCTTACCTTCACGCTGAGCCAGCGCCGCTCCTACTGCATGGTTGGAGGCATCACACATAATCTCAAATGGCTGGCTCCAGTCTGGTCCTCTCACAATTGGAGCTTGAGTCAGTGTGATCTTCAGCTTATCAAATGCTTGCATGCAATCCTCACTAAACTCGAACTCAATATATTTCTGCAGTAGTCTGGATAAAGGTAATACTACTTTATTGAAGTCCTTAATGAATCTCCTGTAGAAACCTGCATGGCCAAGGAACGAACGGACTTCCCTCACGGAGGAGGGGTAAGGTAAACTAGAAATGACGTCTACCTTTGCTGGATCTACAGAAATACCAGTATTAGACACTACATGTCCTAGTACAATAACTTGTTTTACCATAAAGTGACATTTTTCAAAATCCAATACAAGGTTTGAACTAACACACCTGTCTAATACTATAGCTAAACTATCCAGGCAAAGGTTAAATGAATCACCATAAATGCTAAAATCATCCATGAATACTTCCATACAGTTTTCAATAAGATCTGAAAAGATACTCATCATGCATCTTTGGAAAGTAGCCAGTGCATTACATAAACCAAAAGGCATCCTCTTATATGCATACGTTCTAAAGGGACATGTAAAAGTAGTCTTCTCCTGATCTTCAGGAGCTATATGGATTTGAAAGTAACCTGTATAACCATCTAAAAAACAGTAATGGGATTTACCTGACAGGCGATCAAGCATCTGATCAATAAATTGCAAGGGGTAATGATCCTTGCGAGTGGCTTGGTTGAGACGCTTATAGTCAATGCAAACCCTCCATGAATTTTGTACTCTAGTTGTCAGGAGCTCTCCATGCTCATTCTTTACTGTTGTGATTCCAGACTTCTTGGGCACCACTTGTACTGAACTGACCCATTCACTGTCTGAGATGGGGTAAATGATATCTGCTTCAAGTAGCTTGGTCACTTCTTTCTTGACAACTTCTAAGATGGTGAGATTCAATCTTCTTTGGGGTTGATGGACAGGCTTTGATTTCTCTTCTAAATATATTATGTGCTCACAAACTTGAGGGCTGATGCCTACTATATCCGCTAAGCTCCACCCAATCGCTTTCTTGTGTTTTCTCAGCACACTAAGCAGTTGCTCTTCTTGTTGGAAAGTGAGTTCTCTTGTAATGATAACTGAGAACTTCTGATTATCCTCAAGGTAAGCATACTTGAGGTGGGAGGGAAGGGGCTTTAATTCCAATTTCTGCTCATGGTTGGGCTCTGGATCATCCGGGGCTAATGATAATGGCAAAGTGTCCTCATTGTGTTCAGAGGGTGTCCCCACACTTGGACCTTGCTCTATGTGCTTATCTTCTATTTCTTCTTGGTGAACTTCAGCTACAGTTTCATCAATAATGTCGCACTGGAAGATAGAATGATCTTCCGGAGGGTGCTTCATAGCTTCATTTAAACTGAAATTCACTGCTCTGCCATCTATCTCAAAGGAGTAAGTTCCTGAGAATGCATCCAGCTTGAACTTTAACGTCTTCAGGAATGGTCTTCCAAGCAGGATTGATGATGGTCTTCTGACGTTGGGATTTTTGCCAGTAAAGAATGTCATAAAAATAGTCGTGTTGTAGATATAGTCTCTAAACCGACAGAAATCCCTTCGTACAAACGTTTTAGTTGTCACAAGTAACAAACTCCTTTTTAAATTGATAACCGAGTATTAAAGCTCGGGTCGTCTTCTCAAGGAATTGCAGGGAGGTGTGTTCTTATTATTGGTTATGGAGATTGTAAATTTGGGGGTTTGAGAAATTTGGAGTTTGGGCAATGTACACAGGTATATTTAAATGACAAGCAAAATAAATTAACAATAATAAAATCTCTTGGCAAGGTATGGAGAACTGGAGGTCCTATCCTAGTTATCCTTATCAATTGTGATGAGAATTGGATTCTTCCCCCACCTTATTAACCTCTAACTATGAAGGTAAGTTAAGTGGACAAATTAATTCCAATTTTCAATCAACAATGAGTTTGATAACTCAAGAGTCACCAATTATTTAACCAAAGCCAAAAGGGGAGAAATTCTACTTGAATGAAAATAATTTGGATAAACACAGGGTGTTAATAAATTAAAGAGAGCAATCATAAGTCTGAAATACTTCGAATTATATTAAATAAAATGTTCAAATCATAACATGGAAATTCATAAATTAAATTGGAAAAATAAATAAAAATAAAGAACCTGGGATTGAGAGTCACTCCTAAAACTAAGAAATCATAAATCCTAATCCTAAGAGAGAGGAGAGAACCTCTCTCTCTAAAAACTACATCTACTCCTAAAATTGTGAATATGAGAGCTTCCCTTATGAATGGATGCATTCCCCCACTTTATAGCCTCTAATCTGTGTTTTCTGGGCCACAAACTGGGTCAGAAACAGTCCAGAATTCGCTGGTTTCGAATTTTGCCACGCTGGATTTCCGTCATTACGATGCGGCCGCATAGATCACGCGGTCGCATCGCCTAGAATCAGGGTAACTATAACATATTATATATCAAATCGAAGCCCCAGACGTTAGCTTTCCAACGCAACTGGAACCGTATCGTTTGGACCTCTATAGCAAAAGTTATAGCCGTTTGAGTGCAAAGAAGTCAGGCTGGACAGCTTAGCAATTTCTTCAACTTATTGCATTCCTTCCACTTTTGCATGCTTTCTTCCCATGCTCCAAGCCATTCCTGCCTTATAATATCTGAAAACACTTAACACACATATCAAGGCATCTAATGGTAATAAGAGAGGATTAATAATAAGCAAATATAAGATCAAAGAAGCATGTTTTCAATCATAGCACATAATTAGGAAGGCAAATGTAAAACCATGCAAATAGTATGAATAAGTGGGTAAAGAGTTAATAAAAACCACTCAATTGAGCACAAGATAAACCATGAAATAGTGGTTTATCAACCTCCCCACACTTAAACACTAGCATGTCCTCATGCTAAGCTCAAGAGAAACTATAAAGAAATGAAGAGGAATGGTAGAATGCATGAAATGCAACCTATCTGTATGAATGCAACTACATGGTAAATGCTTTTACTTACTTGGTTAAGAGTAAATAAGTTCTCCAAGACAAATACAAACCAATTTCCACTAATTCAAATCATACAATAAAAAGCAAGTGAACTTGTAGAAGACAGCTCATGAAAGCAGGGAACATAGAATTTAAGCGTTGAACCCTCACTGGAAGTGTATATCACTCTAATCTCTCAAGTGTATAGGGTTATTCACTCTACTCTTCTCTAGTCATGCTTTCTAAACCTTGTTCTTCATCTAACCAATCAACAAAAATTTAATGTACCAATGCAAACATCATGAGGTCTTTTCAAGGTTGTAATGGGGCTGAGGTAAAGGTAAGGATATATGTATGGCCAAGTGAGCTATAATATGAATCTTCAATTAATCTAAGCTCTCACCTAATATACATATACTCTATATACTTTTAGATTCATGCCTAGCTACCCATAATTCTCACTTTGGTATAATTCCCATACTCATGTACCAAATTTTTCTTTAATTTTTATCACATGTGCATTGATCTTTGATTAACTTAACATTGGGGTAATTTTGTCCCCTTTATTTATTTATATTATGTATATATATATTTTTTTCTTTTTCTCTTTTTCTCTTTTTTTTTTCTGTAGAGAAATAAACATAACTTATCAATGCACATGAATTTTCTATTATTTTTCTATTTTGGTTTTTCATGAGTAGGTTCCCAAATTTCCAATATTCAAATAAATTAGAAACATGATACATTCCCTTATTAACCCATGTTCCCACAGTTTCCCCATACTTAATTAACACACTATCTTAAGCTAACCAAAGATTCAATTGGGATATTTAATTGTTTTTCTGCTTTAAGGCTAGTGATGTGGTAAAATACAGAACAAGAGGGGGTTAAAAGGTTCAAAGTGGCTGACAAGGGTGATTTAAAGGGTAGGCTTATTTGGGATAAGTGAGCTAAAATCAAATAATGGCCTCAATCATATGCAAACATGTAAATACACTAAATAATGGACATATAGGTTGGAACAAAATACAGATTACAATCATAGAGAAGGAAACACACAGGAATAAAATATTTATGGTTAAATAATGTAACCATGTAAATAAGCTCAAAGTCTCACAGGTTGTGTGTTCTTTGGCTCAAAAAAACCATGTTCCAAATACAACTTCAAACAAATTTACACATAAAAATTTTAATATTTTTTTTATTTATTTAAATTAGTAAAATATTTCAAAAATAGGATCTTAAGAAGAAACTTATTATTTTAACCAAGCAGTAACTAAATGCAAAAATCAAATAAACATGCAATTAAACATGCAAATGCAACAACTAATTTAATAAAGAAAATTTAAACATTAGTGTTGACACAGAAAGGTACTAACCCATGGAGATTGCTATCGACCTCCCCACACTTAAAGATTGCACCGTCCTCGGTGCATGCTAAGATGTGCAGGTGGACGGGTTGTTCCAACTGATGCTTTTCTTCAAGGATTGTGCAGATGGACTTGTTTGTCTCCCCATGTAAACGTCTTCCGGTTCCCTTCCGGGTGGCCATCCTGAAAGAAAAAGAGAAGAAGAGTAACCCAGAAATAAAGATAGGAAAATGAATACAGTATGGGTGGGTTAATGCCAAATAATAAGGGTCTCAATTACATGGTAGCTACAACATGCAAGTGAGAAAACAATAGAAGCCATGGCATACCAGTGGTGCAAAATTTTGCAACAATGGGAGGAGAGAGTGGGTAATGAAAGACTATGTAAGTTCGTGGCAATGCAAATGAAGTGCAAGTATTATAAAAGATTGGCATTGGCAGATAATTAATATCATCCCACAGTGTAAACAAGTTATTAAGCACCAAAGTAATTCAAGAAAAGATGTAACAGTTGAATAAGAACTTTTGAACACCAAAATTAATAAATTTAAAAAAAAATAAAAATATGCAATGAATGAAAGTATGCAAATAAATTAAATAAAATAGAATGGGAGTGAGAGAAAATAAGAGAGGAAGAAGAAAGAAATAAGAAAAGATAAGAGAATAAGGATTCGGAGAAGAAAAGATAAGAAAATTGGCACTAATCTGGATAGGTTGTGCGACGCTGGCGACGCGGTCGCGTGGGTGACGCGGTCGCGTGGTGCGCTATAAGGTTGGGCGACGCGGACGGGTGGGGCACGTGATCGCGTGGCTCGATTTGTGCTAGTGGCGCGAGTGCATCCTCGTGGTCGCACAACTCTCTGTTCGAAACTCTTTTTGCCAAAATTCTGAGTGACGCGGTCGCGTGGTTGACGCGATCGCGTGAGTGGCCATCATGGGGATATGACGCGAATGCGTGGGTCACGCGTTCACGTGGGTCATGCGTTCGCGTGGTGAGGCTTGGGCTTCCAGCACGATTTCAGCCCAACTCCAGCTCAACTTTCGGCCATACACCCTTTTTACGCCGATTTCAGGTCACGCGGCCGTGTGGGTGACGCGGTTGCGTGGGAGGCCATTATTCCCAGGTGACGTGGTCGCATTAGCGATGCGGTCGCGTGGGACGAATTGTGCCACTGGCACGCCTCCAGCCTTGCTCCAGCGTGACTCTCTGTTCGTTTTTATTTTCTCTTCTCTCCTTGCGACGCGGACGCGTCGCTGATGCGGTCGCGTCGCGTGCTCGCTTTTTTTTTTGTAATCTGAAAAATGCAGAATGCAGTGTTAATATGTATGTGATGCAAAACTCCAGGTTCAATATAACAAAATAAAATAAAATTCAAAAACAAATAAAACTAAATAAAAATGAAAAAGGACGATCATACCATGGTGGGTTGTCTCCCACCTAGCACTTTTAGTTAAAGTCCTTAAGTTGGACATTTGATGAGCTTCCTGTTATGGTGGCTTATGCTTGTATTCATCCAGGAATATCCACCAATGTTTGTATCTCCAATAACCTCCGGGGTCCCAAACTAGGCGCAGAAAGCCTTCAAGTAAGTTAAAGCAAGTGACTAGGCCCCAAGAGTGGTGATTGATAGAATGGATTCCGGGGTCCCAGACCTTGCCTTTGCACCCGTCTTCGAGTTGATTATCATGATTCCATCCGGGTGGCAAGCAATCTGAATTCTCACTAAAGCGGCCAACCAACTTCCTAGACCCATTCAGTTGAGCTTTACACCAACCTTTGCAATTAAACTTTGAGTATGCAACCATGTTGAACCTTGCAGGACAGTTCTTACCACTGACCATCTTCCTCTTACTCTTAATGCCACAAAGAGCTCTAAGTTGACCATCCGTCTCCAGTAGCCCATATTCAAGTGGGATTAGAAAGCTATGGGATATGAATTTTACCCACTTGAATGTTGTGAAGGATGATGGCGACTTAGGGGGAGGGGTTTCCAACAACTTTGGCAAGGTAATTTCAAGCTCCACTCCCTTGTGCTCTTCCTTGACATCTTCTACCTCTTGATCAACCTCTACAAAATTTTCAACTATGATCTGCCTTGGAGGTTGTACGCTCTTCTCAACATCAACATCAAACACCGTGGAAGGAGGCTCTGTGACTGGACTTTCCAATGGAGTACAACATCTCTTAAGTCCGCAACCACTTCTTCCTTTTTAATAATTGCTGCTTTGTCCAGTTGTTTAAGTATAAAATCGTACTCATCCTTGATTTTTTTCTTTCTATGACAACTCCTTTCAACTATTCTTTCATCTTCAAGGGTCTCTCCTACCCTTACCCGTAGGGCCTCCTCTAGCTCTTTATGAAGTATGGATTCACGAAGATGATTCCTTCTTTCCTGTTCCATATCAATAGCAAAATTGGGATCATCTTGCTCTTGGATTGATGGATGTGGGTGCTCTTCCATGGATGGTGGTGATGGGATGGAGAGATTATTCTGTGGTTGACAAGGAAGTGCACTAGAGCTTGAGGGTTGATTGTTGAAGGTATTTGGTGGTCTGAATTGGGTGAAGAGAGCTTGTATAGTAGAGTTTAGATCGGCAAGTGCTTTCTCCATGGAGGTTGGGAGTGGATAGGAGGGTTCATTTGGCTCATAAGGTGGTTGGTATGGTGGATATGGGTTAGGGTCATATGGAGGTGAATGGTGGAAAGGGACTTGTGAGTATGGTGGTCCCAAGTTGTGTTGAGGAGGTTCATAGGCATATGATGGTGGTTGTTGATAGTCCATTGGGGGTGGTTGTTGCCATGAGGGTTGATCAAATCCTTGTGGCTCCTCCCATCTTTGGTTGTTCCAACCTTGATGCCTGTTCTCATTGTAATTTCTTCTTCCTGCAACATAATTGTAACCAGACTCATAGCCAAAGGGGTGAGAGTTCATAGTAGTAAATAAAAATTAAAAACAAAAACAAAAATAAAAACAAATTTAAATTAAAAGGTTATTTAAATTTTGAAATTTTGAATTTTTAAATTTTGAAATTTGAAATTTGAAATCTGAAATTTGAAATTTTGATTTTTGAAATAAGATAAGATAAGATAAAATTTTTAAAAATAAAAATCTGAAATTTTTTTTTTCGAAAAAAATTAATTAAAAATATTTTTGAATTTAACGAGGAAAGAGAAAAACAATAAAATGACACCAAATTTCAAATTTTTAGATCAAAACGAAGAAAACAACTAAGAACAGCTTGAAGGTCAAGATGAACGTGAAGAACAACTTGAAGATCAAGATAAACACTAAGGACAAATTTTTGAAAAAAAAAATTTTTTTTAATAACTAAATAAAAACAAATAACCTCTTAATTTATGGAAAAGCAAAAATAAAAACAAAAATAAAAACAAATAAACAAGCAAAAATAAAAAAATATTTACAATAACCAATAATAAGGCACACGTTTGCAATTCCCCGGCAACGGCGCCATTTTGACGTTGGGATTTTTGCCAGTAAAGAATGTCATAAAAACAGTCGCGTTGTAGATATAGTCTATAAACCGACAGAAATCTCTTCGTGCAAACGTTTTAGTTGTCACAAGTAACAAACCCCTTTTTAAATTGATAACCGAGTATTAAACCTCGGGTCGTCTTCTCAAAGAATTGCAGGGAGGTGTGTTCTTATTATTGGTTATGGAGATTGTAAATTTGGGGGTTTGAGAAATTTGGATTTTGGGCAATGTGCACAGGTATATTTAAATGACAAGTAAAATAAATTAACAATAATAAAATCTCTTGGCAAGGTATGGAGAACTGGAGGTCCTATCCTAGTTATCCTTATCAATTGTGATGAGAATTGGATTCTTCCCCCACCTTATTAACCTCTAACTATGAAGGTAAGTTAAGTGGACAAATTATTTCCAATTTTCAATCAACAATGAGCTTGATAACTCAAGAGTCACCAATTATTTAACCAAAGCCAAAAAGGGAGAAATTCTACTTGAATGAAAATAATTTGGATAAACACAGGGTGTTAATAAATTAAAGAGAGCAATCATAAGTCTGAAATACTTCGAATTATATTAAATAAAATGTTCAAATCATAACATGGGAATTCATAAATTAAATTGGAAAAATAAATAAAAATAAAGAACCTGGGATTGAGAGTCACTCCTAAAACTAAGAAATCCTAAATCCTAATCCTAAGAGAGAGGAGAGAACCTCTCTCTAAAAACTACATCTACTCCTAAAATTGTGAATATGAGAGCCTCCCTTATGAATGGATACATTCCCCCACTTTATAGCCTCTAATCTGTGTTTTCTGGGCCGCAAACTGGGTCAGAAACAGTCTAGAATTCGGTGGTTTCGAATTTTGCCACGCTGGATTTCCGTCATTGCGACGTGGCCGCATAGATCACGCGGTCGCGTCATTTAGCGTCAGGGGAACTATAACATATTATATATCAAATCGAAGCCTCAGACGTTAGATTTCCAACGCAACTAGAACCACGTCGTTTGGACCTCTGTAGCAAAAGTTATAGCCGTTTGAGTGTGAAGAGGTCAGGCTGGACAGCTTAGCAATTTCTTCAACTTATTGCATTCCTTCCAGTTTTGCATGCTTTCTTCCCATCCTCCAAGCCATTCGTACCTTATAATATCTGAAAACACTTAACACACATATCAAGGCATCTAATGGTAATAAGAGAGGATTAATAATAAGCAAATATAAGATCAAAGAAGCATGTTTTCAATCAAAGCACATAATTAGGAAGGCAAATGTAAAACCATGCAAATAGTATGAATAAGTGGGTAAAGAGTTAATAAAAACCACTCAATTGAGCACAAGATAAACCATGAAATAGTGGTTTATCATCTTCCTGAGTCATTAGGGGGCATTTCCAGGATATAGAAGTCAATGGGAAATGTGAGCCTTTTAATGCTCACTAATACATCTTCAGCAATTCCAACTACTGTAATAATGCTTTTATCTGCTAACACAAAACGAGCTGTCGACCTTTTTAAGGGAGGGAGCCTTAAAGTATCATATATAGACAATGACATTATACTAACACATGCTCCTAAATCACACATGCAGTCAGAAAATATTACACCTCCAATGGTACAGTTTACCATACAAGGACCTGGATCACTACATTTTTCAGGTATACCTCCCATTAAAGCAGATATAGAACTACCTAAGGGAATAGTTTCTAATTCATTAATTTTGTCTTTATGTATGCATAGATCTTTCAGAAACTTTGCATATTTAGGTACTTGCTGGATAACATCAAAAAGGGGAACAGTTACCTCAACCTTTTTGAAAATTTCTATCATTTTGGGATCAAGTTCCATCTGCTTTCTGGACTTCCTTGCAAGGTGTGGAAATGGGATAGGAAGGGCGCCACTTGCAGCTTCTACTTCCTTTGGTTCTCCATTCCTTTGCTGAGCTACTTCTTTTTCAACCTTGTCTTGTACTTCTTCTTCCTCTTCAGCGTCTTCCACTTCCACCATATCCTCTTCTGGGGCGTGTTCTGGTGGGCTTGGCTCCTCCTGATTCCTCTCTTGCAGTGTGGTTCCGGACCTCAAAGTGATGGTATTGATGCCACCCTTGGGATTGGGTAAGGATTGAGAAGGAATTCCATTGGAGCTTGAAGGCTGGTTGGTGGAAGCAGGTAATGAATCTATCCAGGAGACAAGAGCTTGTAAAGTGGCATTCAGACCGTTTAGAGTAGAGTTCAGTGTAGTTTTCATGTCTTGTTGTCCTTGTGCAAGAGAACGAAGCATCTCGTCATTTGATGAGGAAGTAGGATAAGTGATCTGAGAGGTCTGTTGTTGGTTGTGCTGGGGTCCTTGTGACTGTCTTAGGTGAGGTGCTCTGTAAGGCTGGCTTTGATTCTGCTGTCTGTTGTTATTCTACCTCTAGTTTCCATTGTTATCTCTGCCTCCTCTGTTATAGTTTTCCCTCCATCCATGGTTAGAATTATCTCTCCAACCCTGGTTGGAGTTGTCCTGCCATCCTTGGTTATAGTTTCCACCTTGGTTATAGTTGCTGCCTTATTGATTGTATCCTTGATTCGAGCGGTCATAGAAGTTATGAGTGGCTGCCACAGTGTTGTCTTCTTGTTGGAGCTACGGACATTCATCAGTATAATGACTATAATCAGCACAGATTCTGCATACTCTTTGTGGGACCAACTGTTGGCTTTGTTGTGGTGGGAGAGGCTGAGCTTGTTGTTGATTTAACTACATTTGTTTCAGTAGGTTGGTCATTTCACATATACTCTGTGTAAGAGCAGTAGTCTCAGTGCCAGAGGAAACCTCTGCAACAGTCTTCGAGTGGCTGTTCCTATGCCTGTGATTCCTGGTGGACTCAGCTAAGTCGCTGATCAGTTACCATGCTTCATTTGCGATCTTGTACTTCTTCAGAGAACCATTACTAGCACCATCTAGTGTAGTTTTATCCTGAGACTTCATGCTTTGAGTGAAGTAGCTGATCAACACCAACCTATCAATCATGTGATGGGGGGCATGCATCTAGAAGGTTCTTAAAATGCTCCCAGTACTCATAGAGAGTTTCTGATTCACCTTGAACAATGCAGGAGATCTCTTTCCTCAATCTATCTGTAACTTTAGCTGGAAAGTATTTTTCCAAACACTCTCTCCTGAGCGTATCCCAATTGGTAATAGTTGCTTCAGGTTGGGAGTAATATCACTCCCTTGCCTTTCTCTCAAGAGAAAACGGGAGGGTAGTTAACAGAATAGAAGTTACATTTGCACCATGACGCCTAACAGTAGAACAGGCTGTCTGAAAATCCCTTAGGTGCTTGATAGGCTCCTGAGCAGGTAAGCCATGAAACTTAGACATCAAGTTGATTAGTGCAGTCTTCAGTTCAAAATCTGTAGCCAGAGTTGGGTGATGCACTTGATACGGCTGCAGTGTAAAATCTGGGGCTCCAGCTTCCTGGAGAGTAATCCTCCTAGGTGCTGCCATTCTATCTGCACGTGAACCAACTGAATCAGTAGTAAAGGAGCTTGTTTCGCTCTCAGATGGCGGTTCAGATTCGCCCTCAGATGAGACTGGTGAATTGATAACAATCACTTCACCACCCTCAGAGGCTAACCGATGTCGAGCTCGCCTAATACGTGAAATAGTTCTTTCAATTTCAGGATCAAATGCGGCTAAGCTCGGATAAGGTAGTGAACACGTCATTCAATGAGAAAAACATATAGCTCATGGTAACAAAATAAATAAAAAATAAAATATGCAAATAAAAAATAAAAATATGTACACTAATTAATAATCTAGCACACTATTGCAACTCCCCGGCAACGGCGCCAAAAATTGGTGCGTGGCAGAAATTAGACCAATTAAGAAGTCAATATAAAAATAGCGTTGCGAGTATAGCTCTTAACCAGCTAAGATCTGTCGCATCAATTTAGAAAGGTTATCATAAAAGTTTAGAATAAAAATACTGGGAGTATGAGTCCCAAGTCGTCTCCCAACGAGTTGCTAGAAAGGGTGCTAATTTATTAATCAGGAGTTTTCGAGAATTTTGATAGTTGAATAACAGAAAATAAACAATTGTAATTTAGTGCAATGAAAATTAAAAAGGAATTTATATTATTCAAATTAAAAAGCCTTGATTGGGGGAATGATTAATTGGAAGTTCTGTCCTTGTTAGAATTCTCTCAAGTGTAGTATAAAGAAGTTATTATTTTCACTTAGTTAACCCTTACTAAATAAAGGAAAGTCAAGTGATTGAGCTAACTCATATTCGCAAATCCTAGTCCTCTCCCTTGGGAAGGTCTAGCGTTAGTAAATATAAAATTAGCCAACAACTTCCAATTTAACTAAGCACTTGAGCATTCCAACTCAAGTGTCTCCTCTTAATCAAATTCCATGTTAAGTTGGGAGTCTACTCTGCCATGTTGCATGCCATCTTCGTTATTGGGAGTTTGGAATAGAAAAGAGACATAATAATTTAAATAAAATAGAGATTCAAAATTAATTAAAAGTAAAAGTAATCCTTTGCATTAAAAATCTATGAAAATAATCCAATTACCACTCTAAACAAGAATTAAGAATATGGAATAAATAAAAGAGTAAGTAAGGAAACAAACTAGAATAGCATCTTCAACGGAGGTGATGACTCTTCAAATCCAAAAGCAAAAGCATAAAACTAATAAACTATGTTTGTGAAGAAAACCTAGAGGAAGAGTAGTTTCTCTCTAGATTCAAATCTAAAAATTAAAAACTATCCTAATGAGAATGTGTGAATGTGTCTATCGAGTCTCTGCACGTTCCCTGACTTTATTCTGTGTTTCTGGGCCAAAAACTGGGTCAAAATGCAGCCCAAAATTGCCCCCAGCGTATTCTGTTAATTTTGCAGATCGCGCTTGTCACGCGTACGCGTCGGTCACGCGTCAGTCACGCGTGCGCGTCATTTGGCGAATTTCCTTGTCACGCGTACACGTCGTTCACGCCTTCGCGTCTTTTGTGCAGACTCCAATCCACACGTACGCGTCAGGCACGCGCACGCGTCAAGCACACACACGCGTCACTGTAAATTTCTCCATTCCGCGCGTTCACATGAGCCATGAGTGCGCGTTGATGCTCGTTGGTCATCTCCTTAGTTTCTTGTGTTCCTTCCATTTTTGCAAGCTTCCTCTCCATTCTCTAAGCCATTCCTGCCCTATGAAGTCTAAAACACTTAACACACAGATCACGGCATCGAATGGTATAAAGGAGAATTAAAATATACAGATTAAAGATCTCTAGGAAGCAAGTTTTTAACCATAGAACAAAACTAGGAAGGAATTGTAAAATCATGCAAATCATATGAATAAGTGGGTGAAGACTTGATGAAACCACTCAATTAAACACAAGATAAACCATAAAATAGTGGTTTATCATGTGCCAACTGAAAAGTGTTTTTAGTTTTTACTGAAAAAAATCACTTTTGACTAAAAAATATTTCTATAAATGTTATAAACGAATCATAAGCTTTTTAGAACTAAAAATAAATGAACCCTAAATGACATACCTTTTAATTTTTGGGTGAAGACATATCAAGATTGTTCTAATATCAGTTGTTGGCCGTATAATTCTTACCTAAAAGGGCATCCAGTTATAGGAGTTTTCCTATTAACTCCTAATGTTGCCATTCGATCTTTCCTGACCTTCTTTTAGCGATTTGTAATGTTAAGCATTTTAGAACTTAGTGCTGGCATGGCAGCTACTGTCAATTAATCACATTTTCTATCATATGAATATTATATACTTTTGTACTCAATGATGAAATTTACTGGTGGACATCTCTAATTGTACTGGATTATTAGCGTCATCATCAACTATAAGAGAATCTGACCTTAATGAAGTTAAGGTTGAACTTGATCTCATCACCAATTTCATAAGAACTCTTTTTAGTTAGGCTGCATTGAATATATGTTTCTATTAAATAAACATACACCACCTTGAAGACATTCTATAAAACAACAGCTTACCTTTATTGTTTTGATTTTGAACTCAATTGTCTCCTTTCTGAAATCTTTTATGATATTTCTTTACTGGCTAATGTTGCTCCTTCCATGATTGCAAACATTTCATCAAATTAACCAAAGACCTTCCAAATATGCTGTCAAGTTAAATAACTAAACAAAACCTACCACTATAGTCATGTGAACTCGAATTAGTAGCTATGTCATGAAGCTCCATCTGGGCCTAGTTATCTCATTGGTTTGGGTTGGGTATGTCTAGGTTTCCATTGCATAGGAATCCCTGTGGGTTGTTTTCTTTCCTTCTATTTGTCCATTGGGTGGGTTACTGATAGTGTTTATAATCCAACCTGCAAAATTCTTCCTTTTAGAAACAGCAATACATGTACTTGAATAAAGTATTAATAATTTGAGATGCTTGTTAATTACGTGATAGTTGAGATTCTGTGTTATGTGTGCCTCTCCAACAACATTTGTTTTCTTCTCACTGGAAAAATTCTTTATCATAGGCAAATTATTGTTACCACAATATACATAGACCTTTCTTTTGTTGCTCATACAATGTCCTTTGTCCTGGTCTACAGTGCATTTTAACATGTATTAGTTCATTACAGAAATATTTGTAAGTCTGATGTCTTTGACTTTTTTAGCTTGGCATTCATGATATTTCTTATTTCTATTCTAGCACATGAATCCTGATAAGGATCCATTGCTCGAAAGGTCTTCAATGGATGCCAATACTTTTCCTCTCGTGTGTGGCCGTTAGAGCTAATAAGTGCTCTTTTTATTTTAGTTACTATATTGACAAACTTTCAAATGCAGTAGAAATCTGGTTGAAATTCTGAATCAGTTGGAACTGAATAAGTTATCCATGTCCAGCTTTAGCCATCTTGTGATTGGATGACCTTGAAGCTACATTGCTTTACTTACCCCTACATAACATGATACTTTTGAATTACTATAGTACGTTGCTAAATATTTGCTATATCTACCGTTGCAACAATGCTCTTTCTCTCACTTTGACATCATATTTAGTGGAAATTTTTAACTAATCCTTAATTGGATTATTTGGGATACCTTATGTAGCTACTCTATTCCAAAAATAACATATCAGGCTATAAAGTGGTCAGTTATTTATAAGCACAAATTAAGTATATAACATCATCTATAATAATTTATAAATAATATTATTAATTATTGTGGAAGCATGTGATTTTATAATGCTTTTTTAGGTAAGTTTTGAGATGTACATTGTTGAGTTTAAGAGATTCCATACTTACTTATATACAATGAAATCATGTAGTTTTGCCTTACATGACAACAATCGTGATCCTATACTGTGTAAATCCATTTTACTTAAATATTTAGAATACTTAATTTTTTTTGTCCGTTAGAGCGAATATGTACACTATATCTGTTGAGCTATTCTATTGACAAAACTTCAATTGTAGTAGAATTCTGGTTGAAATGTTGAATAAGTTGGAACTAAATAAGTTATCCATGTCCCACTTTAGCCATCTTGTGGGTGGTTGACTATTGAAACTACATTGCTTTACTTATCCTTGCATAACAGGATACTTTTGAATTATTACAGTCTAGCTGAACATTTGTTATGTCCATCATTGTAACGACCCGCATTTTTGAAAATCTAAATATAAATAAGTTATAATTTATTTTATTAATTTGAGGTCCTTATTTTTAGAAACTAAATTTATTAAGAATAGATGAATTGATTTTTATAATAACTAGAGTTCAAATTAATTAAAATGTTTATATAATTTTTATTATAATAAAAACCTCAACTACAAAGACAACAAAATTAAAATACTTCCACACTTTTAAGACATTAGTGATTGAGAATACAACTATCATGAAAGGTAACACTTAAACATTAACTAAAACCATGCACTAGCTAAACTATAAAGACCCATACTTAGGACATAACGAACATGAAAATATAGAAAATCCTAGTTGACACAGTTGCTATATATTGATAATAGTGCATGATTTGGTTTGATTCAATGCCTATAATTTAGATCAAAATCTAAACCATGTAGAGTCCATTTGAGTGCAAACTGATTGACTTTATACTCACAGTTTCATTCCATGTGCAATGGACCAAGTGTTTCCTTACCTGCTTTATGTACTTTAACCTTGATAAAAGGATATATGTCCTTTCCCCATCGTTTGAGGTTCCAAAGCCAGTCCTTGACTCCATTAAAGTAATTACATCATTGTCCACAAATAGAGTGGGACTATATGGAATTTCAAGACCCGTTACCTTGACCTTCTTCTACCATATAAGTGTGTCATCACCAACTCGTTTAAGTTCCTACACGGAAACTTGCCTTCTGAAACATAGGTTCTTATAAGACATGAATCCAATATTGTTGTTAATTTGAATCAGGGTATGGAACATAGCTTTTGCCTCCTCAAGGACTAGAACCTCATGGAACATCCTATTCTACATCGAAAATGTGATGATTACCGCATGATTCAAACTGTTTGGACCTTCCCATCCTATCCAGTAAACCACACCTTCTTGCATAATCGACTTTGGGCCTACCTTTCATATGTTACTTTGAATAGTTCTAGAGTGAACCCAATCTCTTTGGATGGAATTAAATAGTGTCCATTTCATATTCTTTTCAGTATAGTGCCGCTTATACACATGCACTATACAATACTCAGTCTGATCTTGCAAGTATTCGAAGGCATATAGTGACATGGCATGGCAGCAATGTTTGCTTGCGTCGTTAGATACGTATCTGATATCCCTGGTGAGGGGATTTCAGATCATGATCCTTGAGTTAAGGCCACCCTTGGACAACCTTATGCAAAGGTTACCATGGTCATCTCCTACTAATGAATAATAACCGAAGTGATTAATTTGTATTGGTACGTTGAAATGAAACTGGTGACCGATTTCAATATCAACTCTCATAAACCACTATGAGTTATCGTATGTAGGAGGATATCCAATACCAATGATAACACTGCTCTCCTTGTTCTTGTTTTCTCTGAAATTTTGCTTGACAAACAAAGGTGTTGATAATCGATAATTCCAAATTCGGTTCAAAGACCTGCATCAGTCAATAGTCTTGGGATCAGACTTTCACAAATATCTTCCACAATAGTTCATCACCCAGTTGTGGGAATTCGATCTTCTTAGAAGATACGTCATTCATTTTCAAAAAAAAAACTTGGCTAATTTATCCAAGAGTTTCGTTGTAATTTGTATTTTGGTTGGTGTTATACATCTTTTGTGTAATGAAGGACTTGTGTTTTTTGTGTTGAAGCAGCTAAGAATTTAATGGGCTTATGAATCATTAGCTCAACAATCTTGTAAAAAATAAAAGGTGCTTTACTCTTTCCACAGGAACTGTAATATTTTTGGTTACACATTTTAGTATAATACTAGTATTTTTTATTCGTAATAACATTACGGGAATATACATTTTTTAAAATTATGGTCCATTTTATTTTGACAGTATAGATTATGCATGGTACAAAAGATTTATAAAATTAAACTACTTTTACAAAAAAATGTTGTAGATTGACAAAAATCTCTGGTTAAGAAAACCAAGATATCTATAGATAAAAAATCAAAGAATAAGATTTTTAATTATTATTTTTATATGAAAAAGTTTAATTTTTTATTAATAATTAATTTTAACATTCGTTATCTAAAATTTGAAA
>NC_029787.2:105247764-105257305 GCF_000816755.2 Arachis ipaensis | reverse complement strand
AATAATAATAATAATAATATTTTTTATTTGAATTATATTATTTTGTTAATTTTGTTTTTTGTAGAACAGAAAAGTAGAAAAAATAGAGAATGAGAGAAAAGAGAGAGAAAGATAAAGATGAAGAGTGAGAATTTGTTAATTTTGGAAGAAAAAATTTTATTTTAATTATAATAAACAAATATTGGATGACATATTTTGATTTATCAAATTACTAATATAAAATATAAATTATATATAGAGTAAAAATGGTAGAGAGAAATAGAAAAATGGAGAGAGGTAGATGAGAGAATTTAGGAAGGGAATTTATTAATTTTGAAAAAAAAATATTTTCTCTCAATTTTAATAAGAGAGTGTCATGTGACACATTTGATTACTAAATTAGATAGGAATATAGGATACATAATACACTACAAGAAACATTGTTAAAATCGACGGAAAAATCAATAGCTAAGCTGACGATAATATTAAAAATCGACGGCAAAATGGACGGCGGAGGTGGTCACTATTAAGCTTGTCAATTTTTCAGAATTCGAATAAAATCGACGGCTTGCTTAGCCATCGATAATAATTTAATAAAATCGACATCATTTTCGTCTATAATATGAGTTTGAAAATTTTACCTTCTTACTAAAATCGACAATGTTGCCGTCGATATTATTATATAAAATCGACGCCATTTTTTTCGATATTTGATTCAATAAAATCGACATAATTGCTGTCGATTTAGTTATTTAGATACCAACATAAAAAGCGACAACGTTACTGTCAATTTTAATAGCTATATTTTTTAATTATTTTTTCTATTTGTATACGAAATATTTATAATTTTATTCGTATAATATTATTACATCTAATATTATAAATTGTTTCAATAATAATTAATGAATATAAAATAAAATAATCTTATACTAATTTCGGATTATTTTTATTATTTTCCAACAATTTTTAAAAGGGAAAAACTACATTATTTTTCTTATTAAAAAGTTATTTAAGAGGATAATAAATATCAGATTTGTCTGCAATCATTAGCGATCAATTTTTCTTTCACTGTTTACAACCTCTATACCACTTGTCATTATCATGCCGCTATACATTACCTTTCTTTTCTCATGAAAACAAAAGAAAAATGTAGGTTGTAGATCTTACTCACAAAGCAAAGATAATAATAATAAGAATAATATCTTTAATCAGTAGAATTGACATAAATCAGTTCACAAGGTTTTCACTTTATATTATGTAGGTAATAAGTAATTTCATTGTGTCTAAGATAAGGTTAATAGTTAATAATGGCATAATCATGTACAATAATAGATCTTGTGCTCTGATTCCTAAGGCTTCTTTGGAAGGTGAATCTCCACGAAAGACAAGACTTCTGAAGGTATATCCTTATATCAGAGTGGAGATATTGTTTCACAAGTAAGATAGAAATTGAAGCATTAAGGCACCATTTAATGCATGAGATAACAGAATGTTTTATCCCTTAGAGCAAGAAGATAAGATGAACTTAGAAGATCTGGAATGCTGACCTTTGCAGCTGTTAACTTGTCCATGTCAAGGTAGTGTAAAACGAACTGTGTTGTCGAACCATTCACTATAAGTGTTAAAAACACAATATCACCAGTGAAGAAAACAAACTGCACAAGCAAAAGGTATTTGAGTGATGAATCTAATGTCCCTGTACAGTCATAAATCATAATTAAATCCTAAACCCAGAACATACCAGCGTTCCTGTCTCTAGAGTCAATTCAAGTGATCGGCCACTCGAACGCTAAACAAACCCAAAATTTAATAATTAAAAGATTAAACTAATAATAAGATAGTATTTGCATAAAGAAATTCAGAAAATTAGCAATAAAGGAGAAGTGTTTGGCTAAAAAATGCAGCTTTCATTAGTTATTGAATACTTGCTTTGACTGATAATGAAAGTGACAAGGCAACTGCCCCTCGCAATCCTGACCAGATTAAAATACTAGCTTCTTTCCAATCCAAGCCATATCCAAAATACCTTAGCAAGGGAAATAATGCACCAACTACGATGCATCTTGACACTTGAACATAAACATAGAGAAGCAAGAGGTGGGTCCATGATGTTCCTTCAATAGAACCAAGAATTTGCAGCGAGTCTTTTAGACACAACAAACATACATTTTTATCAAGAGCAACTAAATGGAAAAGTGAGAGTATTATCAATGGCCTATTGAGCAAAGAAGATAATTTAAAAGGTAAATACTACCATGATGGAAGACATTGTCATCACCAAGTACTCCTTCAGCTATAACAACTCCACTGCAAAAAGAAGATAACATAAAAAATAATAATAAAAAAGGGTATGAAAAGCTTGATTCACAAGTTATATCAATTGCTTGTTATGATTTCAGAATTCATTTATGATCTTACCTTAAGATGAAAATTAATGTATTAGCAATATATGCAACCATTTCCCTGGAGAAAATAAAGTCAGTAAAATAAGTATTTACTGTTCTACATAGATTTAGATAATTAGATTCCTTTTATCTATTTCCTTTTATCATCACTAGAATGAATGTTGTTGAAAATAAGAAAAATCAAAACGATGTCCTATAAGTATATAATTTATATAAACAAGTAGAAGCAAGAAGTATACCAAAAGATATGTAAACTTTGTTGACTTTCACGCTTAAAAGCTGTCCTTGCAAATGTAGAATAGAAGCTGTAGAAAAATTTCAATAACTAGATTCCAAATATTAAGAGATAAATGCTAAAGATCGACTTACATTCCTAATGACATGACAAATAACAGATTTTGAATTCTTTGGACAACAAAAGACAACTAAGAGTGCAAATTAAAACCTACAACATCTTGGCCATCATAGGTGCTCTTATAGACAGTGCCATAGGCCCCATTCGCCACAACATGTTGCAAACTGGATTCTCTTAATAGCACTCAAAGTTCTCTGAGAACCCCACTGTTAAAAATATTAAGCACAAACAAAACACATATCCATCAATACACTTCATTGAGCAGAGATAAAAATAGTTAAATAATCTAACTTAGTTGATCATTCACTGAAATTAAAAACAAGAGAAACCCAAAATGACATAAAGGTAGAAGCTTAATTCAAAATGACATAAAGTGTTCAGCAAATGAGACCATCTTCCATCGACTTTTGATCCCTCTTCTTTAATAAAGTGTTCCAAAAGCGACTCCTAGAAGGATTACTAACAACCCTAAACATAGTAGCAGAATACGGGTAAGCCTCCATGTTCCTTTGCTCCCCAATATTCCAACTGAACCAGGACATGGTCAGAGCGGTGCTCCACAAAGTTCAGAATTCCCAACAAATGCATTGCTACCCATCAATTTGAATGAATTCCCTGTTGGAATTGAACCCATGATATTGTTGAAGGACACATTGAGAAGTTGTAAACTTTAAGAACTACCAAACTTTTCAGGTATGGGGCCATTGATTTATTTGATAGGTCTATAACACTAAGAACAGGGATACTGGCTAGTTCTTCTGGTATATGACCTATCATATTGTTGTTCGACAAGTTCAGTTTTTCAAGAGCCTGACATTTGGAAAAGCTGTTTAGTATAGTTCCAGATAAGTTGTTCTTATCTAGATCAATAATTGAAATTGACTTACAGGACTCAAACTGAGGAAGATCACCTGAAGTTTTGGCTCCACTTCTCACTGCGAACTTGTTTTCTGCTAGCACAAAACTTAGACACATATTAGCTCTTAAAATAAAATAGAACAAAAAAAACATGACCAGGATTTAACTATCGTTAGTTTTTGGGAACAAATTAGTCATTGTAAAATCTTGCAATAAATCTAATAAGTGCAAACAACTAGTCAATTTGTTCAGAATGTAGGCAATGAAATAGAGAGATCTGAGTCCTATACAAAATGCAAAAAGCAACAACACCTATATTTGGTTTAGATTTTAGATGACTTAGCCACCACAAACATGATTAATTCTAGGCATAAATTAAAAATTTCTGAATAATTCTTTCCTCTCAGTAGAGTTCATGACTTCAGAGAGTCACGATTAGGACCAGAAAAAACATGACCAGGATTTCTGGATTTAGGAAATAGGAGATTACGATTAGGTCATAGTTTGCACCTGAAATAGGGAATTTCCAAATGAAACTGAAGTTGGCTTTGAAAAGAGTTCAGTAACAAATTATAGAGTTAAGATTCAATCTAAAACAAAAGAAAACAAATTAAAGTCGCTCAATACAAACAGAATCATTAAAAAAAGTAGTGAATAAAAAAAAACATGAGTTTATGCTACAGAATAATTGAAGTGAATCTGAGAAATTAGGGATTGAAGAAATTAGATACTAGGTTCTTCTGTGCTTTTTAAGTTGCTTCAGGATCCAAATTAGATTAATGATTAGTACCAAATCAATCTTTGAAGACCTATTCTGTAGTAATGCTAAGCAAATTTTTTATCCAAAAAATTGATGAAAAATCAATGAAGAACAAAAGAGAGAGAGAGAGAGAGAGTAAGTGAGTAACTAATTTTGATTGAGCAGCAACAACAACAGTGCAGAGAGACAAAGCAACAGCAGCACCGATGTGATGGAAGCAGTGGAGCGACAGCCGCACGGAAGCAGTAGAGCGACGGATGGAGAATGAGGGTTGAAGTATGCAAGGTGAATTCAGGGATAAAATAAGGGTCGGGGAAAATTGAAATGGTGAATTTGGGGAAATGAAGGAAACGCGAGGAGTGAGTGGGGGAAAAGTTATTTTATTGATAAAAATCGATAGCATACTCGTTGATTTTAATTTAAAAAAAAATGTCTTAGTCGTCGATTTTATATATTAAATCTATACCCTCCATTTTATTTTGAAAAGTGATTAAGATCGTTTAAATTTATCGACGACAAAATGTGTCGATATTTTAAATAATAAAATAGATGCTATGTTCGTCGATTTTAAAATAAAAGTATTTTCCACTCACGGTCCGTCGAGAATATGTCGATAATAAGAGAACGGTTAATGGATTACCAAAAAATCGACGACCTTGCTGTTGACTTTAATATTTTATTTTTAATTATCATTTTTAATAATATCGACAGCAAGCCGTCGAAAAATATCGATGGGAGAGATAACCGTCGATTTTTAGCATCGAAAAATACACTTTTTCTTGTAGTGATATATGTATATTTCAGTTTTAATTTTAATATTTTAATTTTAATTTAATGCAATTAAAGAATATCGTGTTGCATATTTTGATTGTCAAATTAGTAATTAGTCATTGATATTAAATTAATAATGATGTATAAAGTTATTTGTTTGTGTAACTTTGTAAGTTACAAAAGTTAAAAGTTAAATGATAAAAATTAAATATTGCAAAATAAAATTACTTATTGAATGGGTCCGTAAACGATTTTGATTCAATCATGCTCTATTTTGAAAAAAACTATTAAATTTTGTAATGATTGTATTATCAAATTTAAAATAATATTAAATTCTCTTGGTACAAACTCACATTTTTTTTATGTATTATTGCCTTACAACAAATTTCAAAGTGTGGACAATTTATAGTGTCTGTCTTTAATAAGTTCAAGTCTTTTAAGTTTTTCAGATGTGCTCAATCAATAATTTACAAATATAACCCATATAGGGGTTAATAATAATAATTAACTTTTATATTTACCATAAATATTTTTAAAATTCATCTAGTGTAACCGTAATTTCTTTACCCTGTAAACTCACTGCACTCTCCTTTCTATCCACAGAAGTCAGAACCACCACCCCTTTCTCCACTCTTCTGTCTTCTCTGGTCTCTGCTGTTGCCGTCCAGCCCAGCCCTTGCTGCCGGTCTCAGTGCATCTCCCGGCGTCATTCTTAGCCTCTCTCCATCCCTCGTTTATTCTCAGTATCTCTCTTCTCTCTTCGCGTCATTCGCCTCAGTGCGCCATCGTTCTCTCTGCTGTCGTCGTGGCACCCGCATCGTTTCGTTTAGCATCGTCATTCTCAGCAAGTCAGCGTCGTCGTTCTCAGCGAGTCAGCGTCGTCGTTCAGCATCGTGTCATCCCTTCATCGCTGCACTTCTAGAGTTTCAATAGAGCCTCAGCCTCAGGTAAGAATTTTCTTCATTGATTTCATTCAATTTTTTGTTTTATTTATGTTTTTGTTCAGTTTTTTTGTATGAATTCACTTCATTGATTTCATTCAATTGTTTTTTTGTTCTGTTTATGTGTTTGTTCAAATTTTTTTGGTTCTGTTTATGAGGTTTAAAAAATTTTAAATTCTATTTTTATGGTTCCAGAATGAGGTGATTAGCTTTTAGGATCTTATATAGTTATATTTATATGCTAGTATGATTCAGTCATTCAGCTACATTATGGGCGTGATGTAAACACTCATGTTTATTCATGTTTTTTAAAAACACTCCATGTAGGACATAGTTTTATGATGCAGAGATCATAATTATGGGTGTGATGATGTTTTTAGTAGTTTTGCTAAGAAATGCGACTCTTATATCCCCATACTTTATGATTTTACAGGATAAGATAAATAATCAAATTAAAGATTGTTTCTCATGTACAAGCTCAAACAAAGAAAGTTGGGGTAAATGTTCTTCTTTAGGAGGCAATGATGAAGACTTTGTGCAGATTTAAGGGTCGATAACCTCCCTCAGGTATACGTATATTGCATACAGACATGTGCACACGTGCATGCACTCACAATGTTTATATGTTTCTCTTCTTGTTCTTAGTTTTATTGATTAAACTAAAGGGTGATATTGAAAATGATGTGTAGGTAAGTGAGATTCTAATTTGAATGTTAGTATATATCAATGTGGTCTGTTGTGGTTGCTTCTCATGCTTATTTGTAAAGTTTGAGTACGTAATAATATCATTGATGTTAACAATTTCAGACTACAGTAAGATGTATTTGCAACATCTTTGAGAAGCATGAAAGAAAAGTGTTCAGAGCCAAAAGAAGATGAACAGAAACTCAAGAAGAACAAGAACAAGATCAAGAAGAAGAAAAAGAAGAAAGGCGAGACAGCTGACAAAAAGGGAAAGGGTGACAGGTTTGAGAAGTTAGAGGCTCTGAGTAGACAACTGCGGCATTGCCTTCTAAAGGGATCAATCCATTGAAAACATTAGTTCTCTTGAACATTTGTATCATACTGACTGACATATAGATATTCTTCATGTCTAATTCTGATGTTCTTAGAGTATCGGTGTGATCCTATAGATAGATATTCTTCATGTCCAATTCTGATGTTCTTAGAGCATCAGTGTGATCCTATATTTGTTGTAGCCACTCTTTGGAATTTGGTTTTATTGATTTGTAATTGTAGGCAATCAGTCCTTGTAAGAATACAAAAATGGATAGCAAAGGAGTATATTGCCAAGCATAGTTGTCAAAATCGAACCGGTAATTGAACTGGTTAGTCTATTAGTTTATTGATCTATTGGTTCAATCAATGAATTACTAGTTGAACCAGTAGAACTGATTTTACATAAATAAAAAATATCAAATAGTCAAAAATTAAAATTAAAATTTAAAATATATATATCTTCACTAATATTTTAAAAACAATCAAATTTTAACAAATTATAATCAACAAGTTATAATCTGATTATTATTAAATAAGTATATAAAATTCTAGTATTTTTTCATATTAAAGATTTTTTAATTTTATTTTTATTAAATTTTCTTTTTAATAATTAAATATTTTGACAAGTATTTTATAACAATTTTCCCAATAATAAATACCACAATTAAAAATACTAAAACAGCTGAAAGCAAACTAATATTACTATTAAAGTGAAATCAATAATATGCTTCTATTGACAATTAAAACCAATCATGAAATTAAATTACATGGAAGACCCTGCAAAAGCATATACAAAATTCTAACTTTCTAGTCTCTCCAAGGAAAGCCAATAGAGAGCCAGAATAGAAGCTGACATGGAAAACATTTGAGTAATCCCTATAACTTCTATACACAGCCAAACCCAAAATCTTATATACTAAAATACAAAGGAATCACCAACGAGATGGAAACCTAAAGGAATGAGATTCAATAACCAGTAAGCAACTGTTTAAGGCTATACAACCTATCTCCTAAGCTATAATAATATGATCTCCAACATAAGATTGATAGACAACAACTCTATCCTCTACATACTTCTTTTGCCACCTCCTGAAAGCTGCAGAGTGCCACTGGCTGAATGTATTATTATATTGACGGGCTGAGAAGATACAAATCCTCAGTTGTAGATTTTTACCGGCTTCTTGAATGCGTGATGATTATGCAAAATTGAGAACTAATCATTGGAAATGTCAAGAGACATTCAAATAGAATTATATCCAGTGATGCATATTCTATGCATGATCTCAAGCCATTAATTCAAAGAATTTGATTTCAAATTGTCTTCATCTTTAAAAACTTGAGTAATATCTAGAGATCTTTTTCTCCTGCTGACTTATAGCTTTTCTATATCTGTTGTAAATGCATTTTCAACAACAAAAGAGAATATATAGGCTTCAACTAACCTGTTCACCAACATAAAAAATCAGTTATCACATTCTAATCACAAAAATTTGTAAGAAATTTTAGATTTAAAAAGCATTCAAAAATTTTTCTCAAGATCATTCAGTAATGCTATACCAATGAAACTAACCTTTAGATGTTTGAATAGTAAAATTGCCAAACTAAAATAAAAAATTCAGATCCATACTCGTCTCATCATTCTTAAATTATCCCCACGACTTCAATAACTATACTTCCAACCCCAATTGTGCAATCCAATCACAGTGAACAACCACCACAATGGAAGAAATAGATACATGTATGCTAAGGTGTATTACTTCTAATTATAAATAAAAGTCACTCACTTTGTTCATATCTATCGCAACTCAACAATCATGCATTCACTATAGTTAAATCTCACCAGTAAAAATTGGAGGCCAAAGAAGAAGTCAAATTTGCATTTGAAAGCTACAATCATATATTTACATAAAAAAACAAAAATAGAAAATATCATTTTTCTAGAGACTGTGTTTTTAGTTCACTCAAATCTCAAACCTTGATAAGTTAAAAAAGGATGAACAAAAGTCAGTCAATTATGAATTGAAAAACAAAAGGATGGGACATTGGAAAAAGGTTTGAAAACTAAAAATCCTGTATCATGAATAGGGGCCTCTTTATTTTGATGAAACACTTGAGCAAGTGCTTGAAACAAAAAACCTGGTATAATAATCCGAAATTGTTCATCGTTCTAGATTACAGAGCCATCATAATTATAATTTAACTAAAAAGAAAATGAAAAATCATGGAATTTGAGAGAGGAAGTGGAAGGAGCGGAAGAAAATGAGAGAAGAAGCTAATAGGTACTCACTAATCGATTTCTTCGTCGTCGACAATCATACAAGCAAGGACAAGAGAGGAAGAATCGTTGCCGGAGATCTTCTCTATGGTTGTGGAAGGGTTTCTTTGCTAGGAAAGCCTTGCAGCGGCAATCTCCGGCTAAAAGGAGGGTTTCATTGCTGATTCTCTCTTATTTTATAATGGGGGCAATTTTAAA
>NC_029787.2:105223531-105247748 GCF_000816755.2 Arachis ipaensis | reverse complement strand
CTAATACTTCAAATTCAATAGCGCATCAGATAAGCCCAAATAACCTGTGCTGATTTTAGACTGACCCCAATTTATAGGTTAAAAAAAAAAGGTCTGTCTTTAGTAAGCTCAAGTGTTTTGAGTTTTTGTGATAAGCATAATAAAAAATTTATAAATATAACTCAAATGGGGTTTAATAATAATTGTTAAATTTTTATTTTTACCACAAATATTTTTAAAATTCATTTAGCTACCTTCACCCTAAATTTGCTACATTCACCCACTAACACACTCTCTACTCTCGTTCTCTTCCCTACCATCAACCATCAGCCACAACAATAATTCCTATCCATTGCCATCAGCTTCTCTTTCTCTTCCCTTTTCATAGAAGCCACTACCATCAACAATAATCCCTACCCACTGCCCTCAGCCTCTCTTTGTCTTCCCTTTTCACAGAACCCACGTCTACTGCCAATTTATTTGAGAATTCCCTTTTTAGCTTTAGAGTGCCGTCGTTCTTTCTGCCTTCATCGTGCACCATGTCTTCCCGTCGTTGATGACATGTCATCTTGTGCATGTTTTCTATGCTTTTTCATACAAGAAAATGATGATTAGTGCTTAAATATTGAATGCTTTTGTGCTTAAATGGTATATTTTTCGATCTTTTGATTTTATAAATTTTGTAGGAAATAAAAAGAAAAAAATAAAAAAAAGCACAAAATAAGCTCAAAAGGAGAAAAGAGGAATTTTTGGGCACACTTTAAAGTTTGAGCACGATTTGGAGCCTTAGGCCACGCTTTTAAAAGCGTGGCCCATGATATAAACAAGGAGAGCGCTCATTTGCAAAGAGAACGCTCCGTTATCTGAACGAGTGTTTTCGGACAAATTCAAAATTGGAATTGGAGTTTTGCAACTGACGCAGATGCGTGCATGACGCGCACGCGTTGATGGAGAATCTGGAAGGAAGCACGTGAACGCGTGGGTGGCACTGAAGCATGGAATTGACATTTTCCCACCCACGCACACGCGCAGAGGACGCGCACGCGTGGGCATCGTTCATGGCGCGAACGTAGCGCTAATTAAGAGAATGCTATCGAAGACGCGTACGCGTGAATGGGACGCGTAAGCATGGTTGAGGCTGAAGACAATGACGATGCGCACGTGTATAGCACGCGCACACGTCACAAGTCCAATTTCTGAAGGTCACGCGTACGCATAGGTGACGCGTACGCGTGGATAGGCCAAAAAGAAAAATGATGCGCACGCGCAGAGGACGCGTACGCGTGGGTGAATGAACGTTACGCTCAATTTGAAACCGCTCCATTCTCCTGGAAGTGCAACTCTAGCTCAATTAATCTGATTCAAAGCCCATCGAAAATTCAAAGCAAGCAGAGCCCATTGACATCACTCAAAGGCACAAGACACAGTTAGAATAGGAATTTCATTTTATTTGTAATTTGTTTGTAATTTCATTTTCATTTTGTAAAGCATATATAAAGGCATCAGTTTCATTTCATTGAGGTAGAGACGAATAGTAGGCTGCATTAGTAGTAGGCAACAGTAGGAGTAGGAGTAGGAGTAGAATAGAAGGCTCTTTGATACATTTTTTTTCCACTTTCTATATTTCAGTTATATTGAATTCAGTTTATGCAATTTCAATTTCTATAATCCTCTCTTACAATTTTCTTTTCTGAAAATTTTATATTTCTGTTCATGTTCATCTATTTGATTTAATTTTCATGCAATGTACATTTTCTGCAATTGTTCTGAGAGCTATGATCTAGTGAATTTTTCCTTTCTGTTACTTGTCCTGAGTTCTTATTTACAGCTTCTTTAATTTTCCAGCACCCAATTTCCTTCACATTTGCTGCAATTTATGTTTCTTTCTCTTTAAGTTTCTACAAATGTACCTTTTACACTTTTTACCTTCTGCAATTTACATTCTGTCAATACACTTTTACCCAATTCACCATTGTTAGCTTAACTAAACTAATCGCCTCACTAAAGTTACTTGATCCATCAATCCCTGTGGGATCAACCTCACTCCTGTGAGTTATTACTAGATGCAACCCAGTACACTTGCCGGTGAGTTTGTGTGGAATCGATTTTCCCTCATCAAGTTTTTGGCGCCGTTGCCGGGGATTGATTTAGATCAACAATGATTAAGTAGGTGATAAGTCTAGATTAAGTATTTTCTTTGTTTTTGTTCTTTTAATTTTCTATTTTAGGCTAATACCAAGGTGCTTGAGTTATTGCCTCACTAAGAAATTCTCATCTGTGACATGAATTTCGATTTTCATTGGTGATTGTGTTTTACAAAATTCAAATGGAGTTCAACTCATCTTTTGATCAAACAAATTTCATGGGATATTACCCACCATCACAATATGATTCATGTCATTATTCTAATGGTGGCTGGGAGTATCACCAAGAAATCACAGATTCTGAGCAATCCAATCAATAGAGATATGCTTCAGAGCCAACAGATGAGCAAGACAATTTTATGAGATATTTTCCAATACCACAAAATGATTCATGTCATTATGCTAATGGTAGATGGGAATATCAACAAGAAATGATAGAGTATGAACACCTCCCAGAGACACAAAATGAAGCCTATTTTGATGAATCTAACAACTACTCATATTGTGATTGGGAGGGTCAAAACCAAAGAGATTTTAATGCTCCATATTCTATTCAGTAAGAGACATCATCTCTTAATTATTCTTTCAATGAATACATGCAAGAGTACTCCCCAATGCCATAAAATGATCCACACTCTGATAAATTCAACAATGATTCATATTGTGGATGGGAGGATCAAAACTAGAAAGCATTTGACAGTTCATACTCCACTTATCAAGAGCCATCATCACTTGAGCACACCTTTAATTCATTTATGCAAAATTATCCAACCTAACCTCCCAGTTCCTCATTTGAAAATTCTTCATCATTTGACTATGCCCCAACACAAAGTTTCCTCCAAAATCAATACAACTCATTTTTCTAACCATAGAATTCTTTTCACCACACAGAAAACTCATTTCAATATTCACAAAATTCATTCCATACCCCTCAAAACAACTTCACCACAACACATCCATGTCCACAAAATTTCTCTCAACCTTCATCTCTTGAGCTAGCAGAAGATCTCCTTCAAAAGTCCAGAAAATTACTAGAAAGACAAGAACAATCCTGGAAAAGGCAAGAAATCCTCTTCAAGAAGATGGATGGGCACTTAGAGCAAATAAGGAGAAACTTAGAACTATCAAACATTGAGGATGAAGACAAATTTGTAGGTGAGGAAGTGGAAGAACAAGAAAAAGAGGTCCCTGTATCAAATGAAATTTCAATGAAGAATGAGGTTGTGGAGGTATTTGAACCTAAAACTGCATATCCACAGAAGCCACTTGAGATGACAAAGGAACATGAAAACTCATAACCCCCACAAATTTTCCTGAACCAAAGACTCTCAACACTTGAATCTGTGATTGAAAGATATGAAGAGGAGATGAAGAAATCTTGGGAAGAACAACAAACCTCCTCCATAAAAGTGCTATTAAATCAAATGTTGAATGCAAAGGAGGAAGTGGAAGAACAAGAAAGTGAGGAAGAAAATCAAGGAAGTCCACACTTAATTAAGGCAGAAAGCTGCATAGAGGAAGGGCTCATGGAACCACCAATTCAAGAGGCTATTGATGAAAAGAACACTCCAACAATCACACAACTACCAAGTCTTGAAATCAAAGAAGTGAAGGCAACTAACAACAACACCGAGAAGAGGATTGTGACCAAGCCAAAATTAATCATATCCATAAAGAAAAAAAAGGTCAACTGTAAGCAATCCTACCCCTGATCCAGCAAGCAAGTTCAATCCAGCAAATAACAAAAGGAAGCTTGCTGAGGAAAGACCAAGAAAGGGGACACTGACTGGCTTTTCTCTCCCCTTGAGGTCATTCCTCTTAATAAACTGGAAGAAGAGGAAGAAAGTGAAGAACAACATGTCAAGCTAATGACACTAAAGGAGCACTTATTGGGAGGCAACCCAACCTTAGGTAACATTTCATTTCTCTGCTTTGTTTATCTTCTTTCTTTGCTTTGTTTATTTTCAATAAAATTGGCATATGATTACATTCTAAGTTTGGTATTGCACTACAACAATCTGTTTTCAATCATTTTGGATGATTGCATTAATTCTAGATTGAAAGTGTCACACTAAGATTCTAAGTTTGGTGTGCCACTTAATTTTCTATGCAATGAATCCAGCAACACCACTTGTCTGCATAATCATAATGCCTTTGCAGGGTTATCTTTCTTTTGGTTTGACATTTTTATTTTTCTCTTTGTTTTAGTCATTTCTTTGTTTTAATACTTTCTTTTATTTTGCTCATTAACTGTTCTTTTTAATACCTCACCAAGAAATCCTTACTAGTGAAAATTCTTTACTTGGTGATTGTGTTATTAGCATAGAACAGTTCCTTTTGATTAGTTTTAGTTCAAATAAATTGGCATGTGATAGCATTCTAAGTTTGGTGTTGCTATGCAAAAAAAAAAAAAATTATTCCCGATCTCTACTGGATACTTGCATTAATTCCAAGTGAAAGTGTCACATTAAGTTTGGTGTGCCACTTATCTTTTATGCAATGTATCATGCACATCCCTCTTATTTTTGCAATCACAATGTCTCTGTTTCCTGTGCCTTCATTGTTATTTTTTATTTTGCTTGCTTAAAAACATGTACTACTAACATTTCATTGTGTAAGACACTCATGATCCATCATAAATCCCATAACCACTGCACCAATTATTGCTTGAGGATAAGCAAACACTCTAAGTTGGTATGGGAAGGGGAAGAATGGGAGGAAAAGGACAACAATAGAGAAGATGAACTACAAGGTGGTAACGTTCTTTTTTCCTCCTACTTATTTCCAGCACTGTAAATTGCATGATTATCTTTATCTTCTTTGTATGCATGTGTGTTGTGAATAAGCATAGTTTGATTTTTAAATTGTAACATGTTGCTGTGACATTATGACTACCATCTTGAATTTTTTAAGTTTAAAGCAATAAAGTATCATGATCATAAACAAACAAGGCATTAAAGAAGAACTTAGCATGGGCATACAAGTATTGGAAAGCTAGTATGATTAATTGTTGCTCAATTGCATTAGATTTTATTTAATTGAAGTTTTCATCTAGGACATTTTATGAAATTTTTGAAATCATGAAAACCTTGAAGAAGCAATTGCAAATTAAGGCAAGAAAAGAAAAAGGGAAATAATGAGAAAGCTGAAGGCTCTGAGTACCAATGACAATTCAATTATTAAGTACTTGTGGTATTTATGTATCATGCAAAAAGCTTGAAAACAAAACACTTAGAGTCAAGGTTAGGCTCAAGTGCAAAAGCACTCCCTCAAAGCTCAAGGCTCTGAGCATCAATGATTAGAGAGAGTAAAGAAAAGAAACAAATGAGCTTAAAGAAGTCCTCTAATTAAATGCTTGTGGTGCTTATGTATCAAGTGGTAATACTTGAAAACAAAGCATTTAGAATCATAGTTTTGTTATCAACTCATGAGTCAAAGCACCCAAAAGGAGAAGCTAATAAGAGAATGTAAATCTTGTTTCAAGGGAGAAATATAAGGAAAAGATTTCATAAAATAAGCTAGATAGAAGCATCAATCATTTACATTTCTTTTATGATTGTAGCATGCATAGAAAACTAGCCTACCATGAACATTAACTTGCTATTCTTCTCACCTTGGTTTGTCAAAACTTACTGCATGATTCTTTTCTTGCTTGGGAACAAGCAAGATTTAAGTTTGGTGTTGTGATGACATGTCATCTTGTGCATGTTTTCTATGCTTTTTCATACAAGAAAATGATGATTAGTGCTTAAATATTGAATGTTTTTGTGCTTAAATGGTATATTACTTTGATCTTTTGATTTTATAAACTTTGTAGGAAATAAAAAGAAAAAGAAGAAAAAAAATCACAAAATAAGCTCAAAAGGAGAAAAGAGGAATTTTTAGGCACACTTTAAAGTTTGAGCACGCTTTGGAGTCTTAGGTTACGCTTTTAAAAGCGTGGCCCATGATATAAACAAGGAGAGTGCTCATTTTCAAAGAGAACATTCCGTTATTTGAACAAGCATTTTCGGCCAAATTCAAAATTGGAATTGGAGTTTTGCAACCGACACACACGCGTGCATGACGCGCACGCATCGATGGAGAATCTGGAAGGAAGCACGCGAACGCGTGGGTGGCGCTGAAGCATGGAATTAACATTTTCTCACCCACGCGCACGCGCAGAGGACGCGCACGTGTGGGCAGCGTTCATGGCACGAACGTAGCGCTCATTAAGAGAACGTTATCGAAAACGCGTACGCGTGAATGAGACGCACAAGCATGGCTGAGGCCGAAGACAATGACGACGCACACGTGATGAATCCATATTTTACAATATATTTTGGTTTGATTTGAGTGAATTCCATCACATAAACCCATATTTATTCACCTAAATAGCATGCTTTTGAGATTTCTTCCTAAATTGTGCTTGAAAGTGAAAATATGCTCTTTTGTGCTTAATTTAGTCAATTTTATTCACTTTAATCCCATTTGGTACCTTGATGTATTTGTTAAGTGATTTTCAGGTTTCCAAGGCAAGTATGGGTTGAAGAAGTGAGGAAAAGAGCATGCAAAAGGGAAGAATTCAAGAAATGAAGGATTTGGGAAGCTGCCACCCCTGACCTCTCTGTACTAAATTGGTCATAACTTGAGCTACAGAGGTCCAAATGAGGCGGTTTTAGCGGCATTGGAAGACTAACGTCCGGGGCTTCAAAATGATATGCAATTTGCTATCGTGGACATAAGTCTACGTGTGCTTACGCACAGGTACTTGTGCGTACGCACAAGTCAGGATTCAGCATGTGTGCGGACGCACACATCTGTGCATTCGCACAGGTCCCTGCACGTGACTTCATTAATTGCAACTCGCTGGCAGCGATTTTTGGGCCCCCAAAACCCAATCCAACTCATTTTTTGAAGCTATTTAAGGCCAAATTGAAGAAGGATGAAGGGGGCAATTAGGTTTAGTTTTTATTATGTTTTCTCTTATTTTCTAGAGAGAAGCTCCCCCCCTCTCTCTAGAATTAGGGTTTTATTAGTTAATTTCCTTTTAATTTCAGCTTTTAATTCTTATTCTAGTGTAGTTTCATTTTGTTTCCATGTTCTTCTATCTTGTTCTTCTTCATTTCTCTTGTTATTTCCTTTATTTTGTCATTTTTATGCTTATGGATACTCTTTGTTACTTTAATTTTAATTAATGCAAATTTATGTTTCCATGTCATTTATTGCTTTCTCTAGTTGTTATTGTCACTTTCTTGCTTTGGTAGTTTTAGAATTTATTTTATTGTAATTTAATATTATTTTATTCTCATGCACACCAAGTGTTTGATAAAATGCTTGGCTTAGTTTTCACTTAGTTTTTCTCCACTCTTGGCTTGAAATTGTTGACTTTGGTTATCCTTGAGTTATTGATGTCCATTCTTGTTTGATATATTAGAGTAGTTGGTTGATTTGGTTTCCCTTGACTCTATGTGACCCCTTAGTGTTGACATAGGACTTAGGGATTGAAATTAACTATGCTTATTTGACTTATCTTCGATGTAAGGTTGACTAAGTAGGATTAACTCTTCATATCATCATGTGTTTGTGGTCAATGTCTAGGGTAGATAGCCTTAGCTCTCAATTACTTGCCAAGATGTTTTCTTGCATTTGAAGTTTCCTTTCCTTGCATTTAATTGCTTTGACTTTTATTGCTTTGATGTTTAATTTCTTGAACATTTAATTCCTTGGTTGAGAAATTGGGTGTTTGGGTGGAATTGAGTTGTGGATGTCCATTCTGCATTGTGTGAGATTAGTAAATTGATTTGGTTTCTATTAACGCTTCACTAAGTAATTAGTGAGTTGACTAGGACTTATGGATTGAGATCAATTATGTCTTTTGACTAGTTCTCAAGGAGGATTGATTGATTTGGATTGATTCCACACAATTGCCATATTTGTGGTCCACAACTAGGATAGGAAACCTAGATTACCCACTTCTTGCCAAGTGTCCTTTAATTGCTTTCTTTTCAATTCCTTGCATGCTTGTTTCAATTCTTGCTATTTACATTACTTGCTCTCTTACTTTTATTTCCGATTCCCCATGCTTCTCTCTCATAGCCAATGATTGTACACTTAATTACAATTTTTAGGGAAGAAAGACCCGGGAGTTAAATACTCTCAGTTAATAATATTTGTTTTGAATTGTGATAACATTTGATTAATGGTCAATTTATTGGGTTAGGACTATACTTACAACGCCAATTCCATTTTGATAATCAAATTCCTAGCTTATGCAAATTGGTCATTGTCAAATTTGGCGTCGTTGCCGGGGAGTTGCAATGGTGTAAAGTTATTGGTTATTGTAAATATGTTAATATGTGAATAGCTTGCTTTTTGGTTGTTTTTGTCAATGGTTAGGATTGGGATCCCGGAGGGCATTGAACATTCTAGCATTGGTGGGAAAGTCAAGCACAAGCCACCATAGCAAGGGCTCTCCCAATTGTCTAACTTAAAGACATTAAATAAAAGTGCTTAGTAACATCATTCCTACTCTTCTCTTTTTGTATATATTTTGACTTATTTGCTTTTTGTTATGCTCGATTAGCTTAGGATTAGTTTAATTTTGAGTTTTGTTAGGTTAATTTTGGTTTGGATCATGAATTTATGGGTTCTTGCATGTTTTGGTGTTGAGTTTTGATTGAACTAGGGCTTGGTACCTTAGAATTTTGAAGAAAAATTTTTGCAAAACAGGGCATCTGTGTGTACGCACATACTTGTGCATGCGCACAAAACAGCTACTTTTTGCTTCCTGTTCGTGAGCACCGACCTGTGCGCACGCACACACATGATTTTGTCCTCTGTTCGCAGTGCCAGCATGCCTAGTGCACGCGTGTTCCCCTACTTTCTACGACCTGTGCGTGTGCACACACTCGTGTGTACGCACACATACCCTTTTTTGCACTCTTTATGCAGACGCACAGACATGTGCATCTACACGCCAACTTGCAGCCACTCTGGTGGGAGCGTTGGCACAGCCTGTGCGTGTGAACCCCTGCCCTTACGCTCTTGTGCGCGCGCACGGACCTGTGTGCGCGCGCACACGTGATCCTTTCCAAAAAAAAAACACTTCTTCTGTGCGTGCGTACACCCTTGTGCGCACGCACACTTCTTACTCTCTCTTCTGCCAGGAGTGCTCGCATAGCCGGTGCGCTCGCACACCTTCCCCTTTCCTCATAGTGTGCGCACGCACACACCCTTGTGCGTGCGCACGCCCCTGTTTTCTCACTATGCCTCTTTTCTTCTCTTCTTCTCTTCTCTCCTCTCTTCTGCTGCTCTTTCACCCTATTTTCTACTTGTTCTTGTTCATTTTGTTTGCATTCCATTTTTATTTTGGTAATTATATTAGCTTTAGTTTAGTTGTTTGACAAAGAAATAAGTTGCAAGTGTTTGTTCAACATTGATTGGGTTGCTTCTTGCTTGAATTTGGTTTCAAGTTTGATAAATATGTGCACTGAGCATTAAAAGCCTTGTTTAAATGCCTAGATGAATTGTGAGTTTGATTTATATGTTGTAGCTACCATATGCATTGAACTTTATCCTTGTTTGGCATATTGAATTGTGCACTTTCACTTTGGTGAATTGAGTTGAAATTACTTGTTCATCTTGATTTTCATATCATATGGATCACATGTCCGGTACTTGTTTATTTTTAATGCTTTGCATTTGTTTGAGTGACTTAACTTGATTGCTATCAAGTGTATCACTTTTTGTAACAAGTACCTATACCATGTGACTTTTTTCTTGTGTTTTATGATGAATAAGTAGTTTCCTTTTCATTAATGGATCGGGTGTTGTTTATTGTGCTATTTTATATCACTCTTGAGCTTTCACTTGCACAATTTCAATGTCCAATATTCTTAATTCAATTCACTCTTGTTGCAATTGCCTAAGTTTGCTTGTGTTTGATTGATGCTCATTTATTGCTTGCTTCTTAGGCCATTTAGTTGAGGAACTCATGCTTACTTTTTCATTGTGTGGATGCCACGTTAGCCGGCCGTTGTGTGTATTCTATACCACTATACAAACTTCCTCAATTAGATGCTTATTCACTCTTTCTTTTTACCTTTTTGTACTACTTGCCCTATGAGTCCTAACTATACTTTGCTCTTCTTTTTGAGGATGAGACATAAATGCAAGGAGCCGGGAGAGGAGGAGGATACTGAGGAGGGAAATGCCGAGCATACATGGACTCTGCAATCTCCACACAACCCAAGCCCCCGCATCCACCAACCGAAGGTGGAGCTCTTGAGACACATTCTTCCTGGATTTTGTTTGTGCACGGAGGACTGTGCAACGCTTAAGTGTGGGGGAGGATTCGCCATTTTGGGGTATAAACTTTCTTTTTTCAAACACCTTGTACTTTATTTTTTTACTTCTTTTAGTAGGTTTCTTGTATATATTTTGAGTGATTTTGGTTATTGCGTTGCATTTCCTTCTAGTATATATGTCTTAGACTATTCATAGTTTATATCTATTGCGTTTTGCATCTTTTTCTTAGTATATATTTTATAGATAGAAATTGTGATTGGATGACGTGAATAGTATAGCACCTAGTTCAATTTTGTCCTAATTGTTCATGTTAATTTTTGCTTGTTGAAAATTAGGAATAGAACTAGAAAAGATTTTGAAATTGCATCCATCACAACAAACATACATACATACATACATATAGTAAATAAGTTTTGGTAAAACAACAAAGAATTTTCAAGAAACCCCTTTTTTGGGCATTCCATTGATTAAATTTGAAAATTGTTTTTGAACTTACTTGAAGTATCTTTTTATGCCAACATAGAAAAGAGCTTGAACAAATACCAAGTGAGATTTGAGCTTTAATTGTGTGGTTGCACATTTTCAACCACAATTTTTTGTTCTTGTGTGATAAACTCCTTTTATGATTGTGATCTTAGATTTGCTTTAGTCTATATGTCCTAGATTTGTTGTTTTGGATTGCATTTAGTATGATTGAGGCCATCTTTGTATAGCTCACTAACCCATATGGCCAACCCTTGCATCTTTCTTTGTAAACCACTTTTTGAGCCTTTAATTCCCCTTTGTTCTCATTATAAGCACATCATTCACCCTAAGTAAAAAACCATTATGTCCATTGATTGTATCTTTGATTAGCTTGGGTTTGAGTGTGTGTGTTAATCAAGTGTGGGGGGAATTTGTGGAAAACATTGGTAGTTAGTTAGCTTTGGGTGTTCATTGAAAATATGGCAAAATGGGTAACTACTCATACATCTATTGGTTAAACCATATGCATCTCTTTTTGTTGATAATAAGAAAAGAAAAGAAAAGAAAAGAAAAAGAAGAAAAAGAGAAAAAGAAAAGAAAGAGAAATGATAATAAGAATGTAAATAAGAGATGCATATGTAGTTGAATTGGAAAGAGTATGCATGAGCGAATGTGAGAAAGAGAATAAATGGGTAGTTAGGTTGTTTTGTTATGTATATGGCATGATATAGGATTAGGTGGGATACTTGAGCTAATCAAAGATCCAATCTATTAGCCCACTAAACCATATTAATCCTACCCTTATCTAAGCCCCATTACAACCCACAAAAGTCCTCATGATATTTGCATTCATGCATCAAATATTAGTTGATTGTTAGACGACTTGCAAATCTTTGAGAAACATGATTAAGGGAGGATTGAGTGATTAAGCCCTAAACAGTGAGCGACTAGAGTGTAAACACATCCGGTGAGGGGTTCAATCGCTCAATTTTATGATTCCATTGCTTATCTTGTATCTTTTTGCAAGTTGTTGAACTTAATTTTGAAAATTTCAAATCAATCTTTGGACATTGATCATATTGCTATATTTACCTTGTCTTGACCCTAAGTTCCTACTTTGGATTGATTGAGATTCTTTTGTTTGTTTTTGCCAAACTCAATAGGAATCATAGTATATATATAGCATTTAGTATAGTTACATGCATGTAGGTAGTTGCATTAATGATTACCCCTTCATCCATCTCCTTTGGTTGGTTTAGCATGAGGACATGCTTGGTTTAAGTGTGGGAGAATTGATGAATCCATATTTTACGATATATTTTGGTTTAATTTGAGTGGATTCCATCACATAAACCCACATTTATTCACCTAAATAGCATGCTTTTGAGATTTCTTCCTAAATTGTGCTTGAAAGTGAAAACATGCTCTTTTGTGCTTAATTTAGTTAATTTTATTCACTTTAATCCCATTTGGTGCCTTGATGTATTTGTTAAGTGATTTTTAGGTTTCCAAGGCAAGTATGGGTTGAAGAAGTGAGGAAAAGAGCATGCAAAAGGGAAGAATTCAAGAAATGAAGGATTTGGAAAGCTGCCACGTCGGACCTCTCTGTACTAAATTGGTCATAACTTGAGCTACAGAGATCCAAATGAGGCGGTTTTAGCGGCATTGGAAGGCTAACGTCCGGGGCTTCAAAATAATATGCAATTTGCTATAGTGGACATAAGTCTACGTGTACATACGCACACGTACTTGTGCGTACGCACACGTACTTGTGCGTACGCACACGTACTTGTGCGTACGCACAGGTACTTGTGCGTACGCACAAGTCAGGATTCAGCATGTGTGCGGACGCATACATCTGTGCATTCGCACAGGTCCCTGCACGTGACTTCATTAATTGCAACTCGCTGGCAGCGATTTTTGGGCCCCCAAAACCCAATCCAACTCATTTTTTGAAGCTATTTAAGGCCAAATTGAAGAAGGATGAAGGGGGCAATTAGGTTTAGTTTTTATTATGTTTTCTCTTATTTTCTAGAGAGAGAAGCTCCTCCCTCTCTCTAGAATTAGGGTTTTATTAGTTAATTTCCTTTTAATTTCAGCTTTTAATTCTTATTCTAGTGTAGTTTCATTTATGTTTCCATGTTCTTCTATCTTGTTCTTCTTCATTTCTCTTGTTATTTCCTTTATTTTGTTATTTTTATGCTTATGGATACTCTTTGTTACTTAAATTTTAATTAATGCAAATTTATGTTTCCATGTCATTTATTGCTTTCTCTAGTTGTTATTGTCACTTTCTTGCTTTGGTAGTTTTAGAATTTATTTTATTGTAATTTAATATTATTTTATTCTCATGCACACCAAGTGTTTGATAAAATGCTTGGCTTAGTTTTTAGTTAGTTTTTCTCCACTCTTGGCTTGAAATTGTTGACTTTGGTTATCCTTGAGTTATTGATGTCCATTCTTATTTGATATATTAGAGTAGTTGGTTGATTTGGTTTTCCTTGACTCTATGTGACCCCTTAGTGTTGACATAGGACTTAGAGATTGAAATTAACTATGCCTATTTGACTTATCTTCGATGTAAGGTTGACTAAGTAGGATTAACTCTTCATTATCATCATGTGTTTGTGGCCAATGTCTAGGATAGATAGCCTTAGATCTCAATTACTTGCCAAGATATTTTCTTGCATTTGATGTTTCCTTTCGTTTCATTTAATTGCTTTGACTTTTATTGCTTTGATGTTTAATTTCTTGCACGTTTAATTCCTTGGTTGAGAAATTCAGTGTTTGGGTGGAATTGAGTTGTGGATGTCCATTCCGCATTGTGTGAGATTAGTTAATTGATTTGGTTTCCATTAACGCTAGTCTTTCACTAAGTAATTAGTGAGTTGACTAGGACTTATGGATTGAGATCAATTACGTCTTTTGACTAGTTCCCAAGGAGGATTGATTGATTTGGATTGATTCCACACAATTGCCATGTTTGTGGTCCACAACTAGGATAGGAAACCTAGATTACCCACTTCTTACCAAGTGTCCTTTAATTGCTTTCTTTTCAATTCCTTGCATGCTTGTTTCAATTCTTGCTATTTACATTACTTGCTCTCTTGCTTTCATTCCCGATTCCCCATGCTTCTCTCTCATAGCCAATGATTATACACTTAATTGCAACTCCTAGGGAAGAACGACCCGGGAGTTAAATACTCTCGGTTTGTTTTGAATTTTGATAACATTTGATTGATGGTCAATTTGTTGGATTAGGACTATACTTACAACACCAATTCAATTTTGATAATCAAATTCCTAACTTATGCGAATTGGTCAATGTCAGCACGCGTATAGCACGCGCACGCGTCACAAGTCCAATTTCTGAAGGTCACACGTACGCGTAGGTGACAGTACGCGTGGACAGGCCAAAAAGCAAAATGACGCGCACGCGCAGGGGATGCGTACGCGTGGGTGAATGAACGCTGTGCTCAATTTGAAAATGCTCCATTCTCCTGGAAGTGCAACTTTGGCTCAATTAATCTAATTCAAAGCCCATCAAAAATTCAAAGCAAGCAGAGCCCATTGACATCACTCAAAGGCATAAGACACAGCTACAATAGGAATTTCATTTTATTTGTAACTTGTTTGTAATTTCATTTTCATTTTGTAAAGCCTATATAAAGGCATCAGTTTCATTTCATTGAGGTAAAGACGGACAGTAGGCTGCATTAGTAGTAGGCAGCAGTAGGAGTATGAGTAGGAGTAGAATAGAAGGCTCTTTGATACAGTTTTCTTTTTTTTTTTGCTCTTTCTACATTTTAGTTATATTGAATTCAGTTTATGCAATTTCAATTTCTACAATCCTCTGCTACAATTTCCTTTTTTGCAAATTTTATATTTCTGTTCATGTTCATCTGTTTGATTTAATTTTCCTGCAATTGTTCTGAGAGCTATGATCTAGTGAATTTTTCCTTTATGTTACTTGTCCTGAGTTCTGATTTACAGCTTCTTTAATTTTCCAGCACCCAATTCCCTTCACATTTGTTGCAATTTACATTTTTTGCTCTTTAAGTTTCTGCAAATTTACCTTTTGCACTTTTTACCTTCTATAATTTACATTTTGTCAATACACTTTTACCCAATTCACCATTGTTAGCTTAACTAAACTAATCACCTCACTAAAGTTACTTGATCCATCAATCCATGTGGGATCGACCTCACTCCTGTGAGTTATTACTACTTGATGCGACCTGATACACTTGCCGGTGAGTTTGTGTGGAATCGATTTTTCATCATCAGTTATCCTCAGTGCCGTCTCCCCTTTCATCGCTACACTTCAAGAGTTTCAATGGAGCCTCAGCCTCTAGTTTGAACTTGTTTCATTTAGCTCATTTTTTTTATCCCTTTATGTTCTACTGCATGAATCTGTTTTGTTGAAGTCATTCAATTGAGTTTTGTTCTTCTTATTTCATTCAATTAGTGGTTTTGTTCGGTTTACTTAGTTGTTAAAATTTCTGAGTTAGGGTTAAAAAATTTTGGTATTTGTTTTTATGATTCTGATTTCAATTTCTGGATTTATGTCTCTTTTCATGATGTTCTATTTTTTATTTGCTATTGCTGTTTGATTTCTGATCATGATTTCAATTTCTGGGTTTATGTTTCTACTCAAATCTGGTATTTGTTTTTATGATTCTGATTTCAATTTCTAGGTTTATGCTTCTGGTCATGCTGTTCTATTTTTTATTTATTATTGCTGTTTGATTTCTGTTCATAATTTTAATTTCTGAGTTTATGTTTCTATTTAAATTTGGCATTTGTTCAATTTTTTATTTGTTATTATTGTTTATTTTTTTAGTGTGTTTGTAAATTCAGAAATTAGTATTGTGATTCTTTTTGAAAATTCAATGGTTATTGGTTAGTTTTGCTTATTTGATTATAAATTGTACCTAATTTATGCTATTTTTTGGGTAATTAACGTTAGTCACTATAAATTACAGGAAGCATCAAATAGTCAAAGACACACAAGTGATCAAAATGTGCATAATATTAGTGATTATGTGGATGAAGACGCAACTTCTGATGCAGTGGATATGGATCAATATCGCATAAACTCTTGGAAAGATATTGGTAAGATTGATTTCTCAAGTCTATCTATGGAAAATATTTGTCAATTGCACTTTGTTGATCTTATCTTGGCATTCAAATTTTATAATTCATATGCCAAGACGAGGGGCTTCAGTGTACGAAAGAGTAGAAGTAGAATAGTTGATGGAAAAGTTAGAGAAAAAGCATATGTTTGTTCTCGTGAAGGATATAGATTAGAAAAATGGAACCATATGAAAAATCGAGTTAGGGAGCTAAAACCAGAGACAAAATGTGGTTGTATGAGTAAACTTCATGTTTTCTTCGATGTGGTAACTGAGAGTTGGGTAGTGAGAGATTTTTGTGATGAACACAACCATGAGCTTATTATTCCAAAGTTAGCAAGAATGTTAAGATCTTACAAGAAAATGACTGAGCCTAACATTAATCAAATGAACCATATGAAAGAGGTGGGGATTAGCATACCAAACATATTTGGGTCATTAGCTAGCCAATGTGGTGGGAACGAGAACGTTAATTTTTCAATTAAGGATATGCACAATCAAGTTGCGAAGCAAAGAAGACAATTACCTGATGATTTAACCTCTGTAATGGTTTACCTGGAAACACTAGCAGAAGGGATCAAAACTTGTTCTATAGTGTTAAAAAGGGCATAGAAGGAGTGTTTCAGCAAATTTTTTGGTGTGATGGACGGTGTTAGTTGGACTACGATCTGTTCGGGGATGTGCTAGCATTTGACACCACATATAAGAAGAATCGATACAGATTGTTGGTTGTAATATTCTCGGGAGTTAACCACCATAATCAAACCGTTGTATTTGGTGTTGCGATAGTTTCGAATGAGATGAAAAGCACGTACGTGTGGTTACTAAAACAGCTTCTCATAGCAATGAAGGGAAAGACACTGACTTCAGTAATTACAGATGGTCATCCATCGATGGCTATCGCTATTCAGGAAGTGTTTTCAAATGCACATCATAGGTTATGTGCATGGCACTTGATGCATAATGCAACAAGCAACATTCACAAACCTCAGTTTACGAAAATGTTTACAAAGTTAATGCTAAGTGATTATGAAGTTGGTGTGTTCGAACAAAACTGGGAGGAAATGGTTGGATTCTTTAGAGTGGAAGATTGGGAGTGGATAGTAGATATGTATGGGAAAAGAAACATGTGGGCTACCACTCATATCCAAGGAAAATTCTTTGCTGGGTTTAGAACGACTTCGAGGTGTGAAAGTCTACATTCTATCCTCAAAAGATATGTTAAATCACACCATAATTTGACAGAATTTGTTCAACACTTCCAGCATTGTTTGAGCTACATGCAACACAGAAAGGATTTGGCAGACTTTAAATCATCAACTGGACAACCTGTGATACAGACGCACTTTCAAAAATTAGAAAGGTCATTAGCTACCATTTATACCCGGCAAATTTTTTATGTTGTTCCGTTCAATGCTCCACAAGGCCAGCACATTGAAGGTAATATATGAAAAGGAAATGAGTTCTTGCAAGATTTATCAGGTGTCAAAATTTTACAAGCCTAACATGATATGGCATGTGTCTTTTCATGGAGAGCAAGATGAATTTAAATGCTCATGCATGAGAATGGACTCCATAGGTATTCCATGTAGTCATATACTTGCTGTTTTAGGTTTTCTAGACATTGCGGAGTTGCCAAAATCATTAGTGCTACGAAGATGGACTAAAAAAGTGAAGGAAGGCATTAGTGGGTATGATGACATGTGCGGCTTGATGGAAGATTCCTTGGCTATCAGTTGGCGTGCATGTTTGGCACATTGGTGTAAACAAATTATGAACAAAGGGTGCCTAAAAGGGGATATTTTTAATGAATCACGAGATGCATTGGTAAATATACTTTCATGGATTAGGGCTCATAATGGGGACAATAACATGATGGAGGGGCATGCAGAATACATGTATGAAGACCTTGCAAAGAATGGAAGTACTGAGATAGAGACCACAAGGAAGCCTAAGCGTTGCAACTACTATCGCAAGGGAGGTCATAACATTGCTACATGTTCCATGAGGAAAATGGATGAAAGGACTCCCTAATTTGATGTTGACGCTGAGGAGAATATTGATGGTGAAGACTACTCCTTCGTAGATGCTGAAAGTGATGAGTATGTTCACACTGAATGGTTTGAAGAGGAAGATGTAAGTACAATACATTTGTTGAGTATATTTTGTTACATATAATATTGTATAGCTAGCTCATAAGCCTTCCTATTTGCTGCTTTGATCCAGGAGTATTTAGATTCCTTAAGGTATTACGAACAGAGTGGTGGCGAGACTGAGTCCTCAATGGATTATGATTCTGGTGATATAAAATGTTTTAAATTTATTTTTTATTTTTTGTTATACTTATTTTACTCTTTTTAAACTTAAAAATATGTCGCTTAAATTTTAGGGGCAAATGATGATGATGAGGCAGAGTTGTGAACTATCCGTTGAAGCAAACAAAGACGGGTTTAAAAGCACTTTTTTTCTGTTTCTATTAATTTTACTTTTGGAACATGTTTACATCACTCTGAATCTTAAATACTTTAGAACAGGAGAATGAGTTATTCATTTTTTTTTTGTGAATGCACTTATATTTGGATGATTGTTACTGCTTAGTGTTTGCAGCCAAGAATGCTTTTTATTAATGTTAAATTGCTTTACAGCTAGCTAGACTTCATAAAATGAATAATACATGGTTGATTGTGCAGCCATTTTAGTGATTTTTGGATTTTTGATTCATGTTATGGCTTAGTTGGATTTGTGGGAATCAACGGATATCGTCATGTTGAAAAATAGCTTTGTGAGACGTAATGAATTCTATAAACTTCAGGTGGATATAGCATATGCTCCTTTCATTGAAAGATTTTAGCTATTTCTCATGGATGTTAAGAATTATCATATTGGCTTTGTGGTGCACGAAATTGTGATCTCAGGCAATGGCGCCAGAAACTCTGTACGCACGTCTTAATAAATCGTTTTTCATTCACAACTTCGATACAACTAACCAGCAAGTGCACTGGGTCGTCCAAGTAATAAACCTTACGTGAGTAAGGGTCGATCCCACGGAGATTGTCGGCTTGAAGCAAGCTATGGTCACCTTGTAAATCTGAGATAAGTTGAATTGAATAGAAAAACAGTAGTACTTTGCATTAATCTTTGAGGAATAGCAGAGCTCCACACCATAATCTATGGAGTGCAGAAACTCTACCGTTTGAAGATACATAAGTGAAAGGTTCAGGCATGGCCAAATGGCCAGCCCCCAAAACGAGATCACAGGATCAAAAATACAATCCAGAATCCAGGATGTCTAATACAATAGTAAAAAGTCCTATTTATAATAAACTAGCTACTAGGGTTTACAGAAGTAAGTAATTGATGCATAAATCTACTTCCGGGACCCACTTGGTGTGTGCTTGGACTGAGCTTGAATGTTACACATGCAGAGGTCATTCTTGGAGTTGAACGCCAGTTTGTAACGTATTTCTGGCGTTCAACTCTGGCTTGTGACTTGTTTCTGGCGTTTAACTCCAGACAGCAGCGTAGAACTGGTGTTCAACGCCATTTTACGTCGTCTAAACTCGGCCAAAATATGGACTATTATACATTGCTGGAAAGCCCTGGATGTCTACTTTCCAACGCAATTAAAAGCGCGCCATTTTAAGTTCTGTAGCTCCAGAAAATTCACTTTGAGTGCAGGGAGGTCAGAATCCAACAGCATCAGCAGTCCTTCTTCAACCTCTGAATCTGATTTTTGCTCAAGTCCCTCAATTTCAGCCAGAAAATATCTGAAATCACAGAAAAACATACAAACTCATAGTAAAGTCCAGAAATGTGAATTTAACATAAAAACTAATGAAAACATCCCTAAAAGTAACTGGATAAGCACTTAACATAGAGAAAACGAAAAACAGAAAATAAGAATAAGGAATGAGTCCACCTTAGTGATGGTGGCGTTTCCTTCTTGAGGAACCAATGATGTCCTTGAGCTCTTCTATGTCTCTTCCTTGTCTTTGTTGCTCCTCCCTCATTGCTTTTTGATCTTCTCTTATTTCATGAAGGATGATGGAGTGCTCTTGATGTTCCACCCTTAATCATCCCATGTTAGAACTTAATTCTCCTAGGGAGGTGTTGATTTGCTCCCAATAGTTTTGTGGAGGCAAATGCATTTGAGGCATTTCTGGGATCTCATGGTGATGAGCTTCATGCGCCTCTTGAGCTCCATGAATGGGCTCTCTTGCTTGCTCCATCCTTTTCTTAGTGATGGGCTTCTCTTCCTCAATGGAAATGTCTTCTTCTATGGAAGCTCCAGCTGAGTAACATAGATGGCAGATAAGATGAGGAAAAGCTAGCCTTGCCCCAGGAGAGGGCTTTTCGGCTATTTTGTAGAGTTCAAGGGAGATGACTTCATGAACTTCTACTTCCTCTCCAATCATGATGCTATGAATCATGATGGCCCGATCCACAGTAACTTCAGATCGGTTGCTAGTGGGGATGATGGAGCGTTGGATGAACTCCAACCATCCTCTAGCCACAGGCTTGAGGTCTAGTCTTCTTAGTTGAACCGGCTTGCCTTTGGAGTCAATATTCCATTGAGCTCCTTCCACACATATGTCCATGAGGACTTGGTCCAACCTTTGATTAAAGTTGACTCTTCTAGTGTAGGGGCGTGCATCTCCTTGCATCATAGGCAAGTTAAACGCCAACCTCACATTTTCCGGACTAAAATCTAAGTATTTCCCCCGAACCATAGTGAGATAATTCTTTGGGTTTGGGTTTTTACTTTGATCATGGTTCCTAGTGATCCATGCATTGGCATAGAACTCTTGAACCATTAGGATGCCGACTTGTTGGATGGGGTTTGTTAGAACTTCCCAACCTCTTCTTTGGATTTCATGTTGGATCTCCGGATACTCATTCTTCTTGAGCTTGAAAGGGACCTCGGGGATCACCTTCTTCTTGGCCACAACATCATAGAAGTGGTCTTGATGAGCTTTGGAGATGAATCTTTCCATCTCCCATGACTCGGAGGTGGAAGCTTTTGTCTTCCCTTTCCCTTTTCTAGAGGATTCTCCGGTCTTAGGCGCCATCAATGGTAATGGAAAAACAAAAAGTTTATGCTTTTACCACACCAAACTTAGAATATTGCTCGCCCTCGAGCAAGAGAAGAAAGAATAGATGAAGAAGAAGAAGAAAATATGGAGGAGAAGAGGGAGTGGTGTATTCGGCCAAGAAGAGAAGAGAAGGTTGTGTTGTGTGAAAATGAGGAAGAATGGAGGGCTATATATAGGGAAGGGAGGGGGGGTAAGGTTCGGCCATAAGGGTGGGAAAGTGATTTTGAATTTTGAAGGTAGGTGGAGTTTATGAGGTAGGTTTATGGGGAAGAGTGGATGGATGTGAGTGGTGAAGAGGTGATGGGGAAGAGGAATTGAGGTGATTGGTGAAGGATTTTTGGGAAGAGTGTTTATGGGATGGTGTGAAAGAGAGTGGAGGTAGGTGGGGATCCTGCGGGGTCCACAGATCCTGAGGTGATCCTGTGGGGTCCATAGATCCTGAGATGATCTTGTGGGGTCCACAGATCCTGAGGTGTTCAAGGATTTACAACATCATAGAATATATCCAGTATGGTCCATTTTGAAAGCATGTCAGAAGGACACTTTTTGGTCAGTCCTTTGTATCTCTCCCAAGCTTCATAGAGGGATTCAACTTCTTTCTGTCTGAAAGTTTGAACATCCACTCTAAGCTTACTCAGCTTTCGAGGAGGAAAGAACTTGGCTAAGAAAGCCTTGACCAGCTTATCCCAAGAGTTCAGGCTATCCTTAGGTTGAGAGTCAAACCATATTCTAGCTCTGTCTCTTATAGCAAAAGGGAAAAGCATGAGCCTGTAGACTTCAGGATCTACTCCATTAGTCTTAACAGTATCACATATCTGCAAGAATTCAGTTAAGAACTGAAAATGATCTTCAGATGGAAGTCCATGAAACTTGCAGTTCTGCTGTATCAGAGAAACTAATTGAGGTTTCAACTCAAAATTGTTTGCTCCAATGGCAGGAATGGAGATGCTTCTTCCATGTAAATTGAAATTAGGTGCAGTAAAGTCGCCAAGCATTCTCCTTGCATTATTATTATTTTCGGCTGCCATCTCCTCTTCTTGTTCAAAAATTTCTGAAAGGTTGTCTCTGGACTGTTGTATTTTAGCTTCTCTTAGTTTCCTCTTCAGAGTCCTTTCAGGTTCTGGATCTGCTTCAACAAGAATGTTCTTGTCCTTGCTCCTGCTCATATGAAAAAGAGGGACAGAAAAATAATAATAATAGGGGTCCTTTTTACCACAGTATAGAGGTTCCTGTGTGAGTAGAAGAAAAGAAAAAATTTGAACACAGATGGAAGAGGGGGTTCGAATTTGGATGAGATGAAGTGTTAGTAGATGAATAAATAAATGGAAGGAGATGAGAGAGAAGGAGAATTTTCGAAAATTATTTTTGAAAAAGAGTTAGTGATTTTCGAAAATAGTTTTTGAAAAAGGTTAGTGATTTTTCGAAAATAAAAATCAAAAATTAAAATAATTAGTTAATTAAAAAGAAATTTTGAAAAAGAGGGAAGATATTTTCGAAAATTAGAGAGAGAGGGAGTTAGTTAGGTAGTTTTGAAGAAGATAAGAAACAAACAAAAAGTTAGTTAGTTAGTTGAAACAAATTTGAAAATCAATTTTGAAAAGATAAGAAGATAAGAAGTTAGAAAATATATTTTTAAAATCAAATTTTTGAAAAAGATATGATTTTGAAAAAAGATAAGATAGAAAGATATTTTTGAAAAGATATGATTGAAATGAGTTTTGAAAAAGATTTGATTTTTAAAATCACAATTAATGACTTGATTCACAAGAAATCACAAAATATGATTCTAGAACTTAAAGTTTGAATCTTTCTTAACAAGTAAGTAACAAACTTGAAATTTTTGAATCAAAACATTAATTGTTGATGATATTTTCGAAAATATGATGTAAAATTAAGAAAAAGATTTTTGAAAAATATTTTTGGAATTTTCGAAAATAGATAAGAAAAATGAAAAAGATTTGATTTTTGAAAAAGATTTTGAAAAAGATAAAATTTGAAAATTTGATTTGACTCATAGAAAACAACTAGATTTTAAAAATTTTTGAAAAATTCAACTCAAATTTTCAAATTTTATGAGAGAAAAAGGGAAAGATATTTTTTTCTTTTTGATTTTTGAAATTTTTAATGATGAGAGAGAAAAACACTAAAAATGCTCAATGCATGGCAATTTTAGATCAAAACAATGAATGCATGCAAGAATGCTATAAATGTCAAGATGAACACCAAGAACACTATGAAGATCATGATGAACATCAATAAAAAAATTTTTTTATGCAAAGAAAACATGCAAGACACCAAACTTAGAAATCTTTAATGCTTAGAAACTAAGATTTCAAGAATGCATATGAAAAACACCATACAACACAAAACACTAAAATATCAAGATCAAACAAGAAGACTTACCAAGAACAACTTGAAGATCATGAAGAACACTATGAATGCATGAATTTTTCGAAAAAATGCATGAATATGCAATTGACACCAAACTTTCAACTTGACTTAAGACTCAAACAAGAAATATGAAATATTTTTTTTGATTTTTATGATTTTATGATTTTTTTGTATTTTCTTTTAATTTTTTTTTTCGAAAACTATTTGTGAAAAAGAAAAATAAGGATTCCAAAATTTTTAGTATGAATTCCAGGAATCTTGTGCTCTTTAGTCTAAAGCTCCAATCCGAGGTTAGGCATGGCTTAATAGCCAGCCAAGCTTTAGCATGAATATGCGTGTAATTCATTCAATTTTAAGCCAAAACCTCAGCCCAAAAGAATTTAGACATGGCTTTATAGCCAGCCATGCTTCAACATGCTTCATGAAACACTAGAATTCATTCTTAAAAATTCTGAAGAAAAATATATTTTTTAAAAGATTTTTATTTTAAAATTTTTTTTTCGAAAACAAAGGAGAAAATTTTTGAAAGATTTTTGAAATTTTTTTTTTGAAAACTTTTTGAAAATAGGAAGAAAATTACCCAATCTAAGCAACAAGATGAACCGTCAGTTGTCCAAACTCGAACAATCCCCGGCAACGGCGCCAAAAACTTGGTGCACAAAATTGTGATCTCAGGCAACGGCGCCAGAAACTCTGTACGCACGTCTTAATAAATCGTTTT
>NC_029787.2:105210443-105222605 GCF_000816755.2 Arachis ipaensis | reverse complement strand
GCTAATCATCTGAGGTTCTCGATCATACTGGAATAGGATTCACCCTCCTTTTGCGTCTGTCACTACGCCCAGCACTCGCGAGTTTGAAGCTCGTCACAGTCATTCAATCCCAGAGTCCTACTCGGAATACCACAGACAAGGTTTAGACTTTCCGGACTCTCATGAATGCCGCCATCAATCTAGCTTATACCACGAAGATTCTGATTAAGAGATCCAAGAGATACTCATTCAATCTAAGGTGGAACGGAAGTGGTTGTCAGGCACGCGTTCGTGGGGGAATGATGATGATTGTCACGTTCATCACATTCAGGTTGAAGTGTGAATGAATATCTTAGAAGCGGGATAAGTTGAATTGAATAGAAAAACAGTAGTACTTTGCATTAATCTTTGAGGAACAGCAGAGCTCCACACCTTAATCTATGGGGTGCAGAAACTCTACCGTTTGAAGATACATAAGTGAAAGGTTCAGGCATGGCCGAATGGTCAGCTCCCAAAACGAGATCACAGGATCAAAAATACAATCCAGGATGTCTAATACAATAGTGAAAAGTCCTATTTATAATAAACTAGCTACTAGGGTTTACAGAAGTAAGTAATTGATGCATAAATCCACTTCTGGGGCCCACTTGGTGTGTGCTTGGGCTGAGCTTGAATGTTACACGTGCAGAGGTCATTCTTGGAGTTGAACGCCAGTTTGTAACGTATTTCTGGCGTTCAACTCTGGCTTGTGACTTGTTTCTAGCGTTTAACTCCAGAAAGCAACGTAGAACTGGCGTTCAACGCCCTTTTACATCGTCTAAACACGGCCAAAGTATGGACTATTATATATTGCTGGAAAGCCCTGGATGTCTAATTTCCAATGCAATTGGAAGCGCGCCATTTTGAGTTCTGTAACTCTAGAAAATCCACTTTGAGTGCAGGGAGGTCAGAATCCAACAGCATCAGCAGTCCTTCTTCAACCTCTGAATCTGATTTTTGCTCAAGTCCCTCAATTTCAGCCAGAAAATACCTGAAATCACAGAAAAACACACAAACTTATAGTAAAGTCCAGAAATGTGAATTTAACATAAAAACTAATGAAAACATCCCTAAAAGTAACTAGATTCTACTAAAAACATACTAAAAACAATGCCAAAAAGCATATAAATTATCCGCTCATCACTTTGGCAAGCCTAATCTGGCGGCATGGATGGAGGTAGAGCATCCCTACATTTTCAATTATGATATTGTGCTTTTGCGCTGTTATGTTTGTCATGATTCTGAAATCCAACTATATCTTAATTTCACTTTTGTTTTAGCATATGCAGTTCATTGAGTTAACTACTTAGAAAACTGAGTATTATCACATTTTGTTTGACAAAGCAAATCTGAATACAGGCAATGAACAACATTGATGGCTAGAAAATATATGAATCCAATCTTTGGTGGCAGAATATGACTCAAGACTTGAGTACCGAGATTGATTACAGAGTAAACATTCAGTATAAATAAATTGCTTATGTAATCAAGTTGTTTCTTTCACCAAACATGGCCCACCTTTGAATCCATCATACGTGAAAGGTGAAGATGGTAGTAACTTTCATCAGTTCCATGGTCGTTTTTCATTATCTTCAATGTAAAAATTATGAGTTTCTGAGATAAATCAAAGTGAATTACGAGCATTTCTAGCATCCCACATCCAAGTCATATACTGATGAATCTGTTCAAGCGAAAGAATAAATAACAAGTGCAGTGCATGACATTAAGAGCACAAATAAAATGACAATGCACACGAACAAAATAATGCGTTTAAATAAAAATATAAGACCTTTTATTTAAATATCGTTGAGCAATAAACCCAAATAAATAAATGTGAAATACCTCAAAGAAAACCACTTATATTGAAATCTTGTCCCATCCTTGCTCATGTACACTGAGAAAGCTCTGCAGAATCAATATGCTACTAAATGCACGGTTATTACTACCAAGAAAATGCACTTATTGTTAGCCTTTAACACCATTTGCTCATTAATTACTTTGAGGCATGATATATGAAGCTATACTGTCATGGATTAAGAGGCTAAATGGCTAATACTTCATAATTTGTTGAAACTTTTAAGTATCCATAAACATTAATCCAATTCAGTATTTATGCTAGAATTTTAAAGTTTTTGTCAACCAATCCACAAGTTGAAACTAAACTAAAAGTCAAGTGTGTGAAACATGTAAGAAGGTGCATCTAATGTATCCGTGCACCTTACATTATAATATTTGTATTGTGACCATTCTAATACATGATAGCTTGATTTAGGCCAGTGCACCTTACATTATAATACATGATTGAACATTTTTGTTCAGGATTAAACTAAGTGGTGAAATTTCCCTTGTCACAAACTTTAGGAGACTTTGTAGTTCTAGTTAGGAGATTCAAAATGAATGTGATAGCATCTACTTATACTTATGGCCCTCTTTTTTATATGAAGCAGCTTCGTCAAATAAATAAAACAGAAAAATGTGAAGAAATATACAAGTGGCAGCAATTTGGTTACAGGATTAAACACCATTAAAAAAACAAAGAGGTCTTAGGTCTAGAGATCCTCATTCAATATTTATTATTAAATAGCTTCATGAAACAGACATAAAAGCTAATATCAAATAACCTGAACTGCAACTAAATATTTTGAAAACTAGTTTCAAATACATAAATTGCAACAAGCAATTAAATTGTCTTAAATAGTATCAAATAACATAAATTACAAAACTCAATATCACAAACTAGTGTATACAAATAACAAATCATCTATGGTTGATTGAGTTCGTTGAGTTGAAACCAACAATGCTCACTAGCGTTGTCCATAATGGTCTTTCTCAATTCATTGGAGGATCCCAAAACCAAGTCTATGGTAGTTGTGATTAGCACTTGATTTTCAGAAATCTAAAAGCACCAAAAAAAAGAGAAAAAGCAAATCTAAAATCAAGAGGCCACTAGAGGGAATGCAGCAAAAACACATAGGAAATAAAATGGTTGAGGTTGTCACCTTTGGTGGTATCTTAGGATTAAACGAATATTCCATATGCAACCAGCTTAGTACCCATAAGATAGAATCTTCCTGGCATGTTGGAGGAGGTTGCACATTGTGAACCACTTCAATTGTTTGGGAAGACCAACCACCAGAAAAGTCACCATGTTCAAAAGAACAAGCCTCAAAGTGTGCTGAAGAAATAATCTAGGACAAAACAACAGCCTACAAATAGCGAGTAGCATTATAATTTGGAAGGAGATATCATAGGGACATAGCCACATCAATTGAAACAGTTTAGAACAATACCAGAGTGTTAATTAGATTCAGTTCTTGGTTCCTTACGCTCACGGGGCAGGTTGGAGTCCAAATGGAAAACAATTTTTGATTCTAAACTCATGACCATTAGATACCAGTGATCATTATCTTTAATGGGAATATAAATCTGAATACAATGCATTGTTCATTAGAGGTGTCAAAAAATATACACAATTGTATGCTAACTGAAGAGATAAGGACAAGAGTTTACATATTCAAGTGAAGGATATTTTTCCATATAATCTGCATATTTATTCAAAGTTGAAAATTCTAATTTATTAACCACAATAGTTAGGACAAAACAAAAAGTAGAAGAAAAAAGAACATTTGACCTTTGGTTTCTTTTGCACTACCAAATTTTGCTGTCCAAAAATAGATAGCGGTTTCGATTCTGCGCATACACGTGCATCAACTAGCGTGCTTGATGCTCGTACTGCTTCTCCACGGGATACTTGTGCATCCATTTCAGAAGTTGACATACGACGTGGTCGTTGTACACCTCTGAACACCTACATACAAAATTTGGACATTATAAACCTATCCCTTTTATAATAACATATAAATGCATATGGATGTGCAAAGATTTTACCTCAACTGTATTTTTGAACCTGGTTCTCTTTTCACCAGGTCCAGGGAACCATGGCTTTGATAGTGGTTTTGCCTTCCCTTTTCCATTTGGCTGGGGTGACAGTTTCTGGCGTTTGATAGAGGAAATGCTCCGTTGGACAGTAATTTTGCATGGATCTTGGCCGGTTATGGTTGTTCGATCTAGTTCCATGACATCATCCTCATCATCTAACACATCAAGACATATATTTGGGTCCACATCCATATTAAATATTGACTTGATGTCACTCTTTTTGAGATTTTCCGTAATTTTGCATGTCTTATGAGGGGTGGTGATAGGATTGGTCTTGCTATTTTTCAGAAGTCTTTCATTCTCCTTCAACTCAGGCTTGACATAAATGGAATTTATGCGTTCAATCATGGACTTCAATAGAATTTGTTCCTCTCGAATACTATTGTTAGCTCTTTTGATGTCTTGCAGATAACAGGTACACCATAGGTAATTTAAAATACAACAATATTGAAACTTAAAAATAGGACACGAATATTTGTTGGTCTTACATACCTCTAAATCAGCATAACTCTTCTCTCAAAGGAGTTCATCAGAACACTTGGTGGTGCACATGAGTCGGGTAAACTGAACCAATAATGATAATAATAAGATATAATTCAACCAATAGTAGTAACAAAAATAACAATGAAAGTAATGAATTGAGTGTAGCCTTTACCCATGGCTATTATTGGTTGCCATTGATCAGAGCAATTCTCCCTTTAGTTTTTTTTTAACAGACTCTTTTCTTGCAAGATCCCGTCACATTCACTCCTTTAATCCATCGATATCATCTCTACAATTTTTTTTTCAATATCAGTAGAGATATGACATAATCAGTCCATTAATAAAAATTGATTTGATTTCTTTAATGCAGATTCTCTTTCTTATTTATTTTTCAAAATCTTCTCCAATTAAGGTAATCAATTAATAAAAGAAGAATGTGAATGCGTGATTAAAGGAGATGAGAAGTTGTAATTACCTGACAGGGCGTGCACTACATCGATGATGAGTTGCTGCATCGTCGTCGCCATCTCCCACGCCGGCCTTCTCCATTGTTGTGGTGCTTCCCATTTCCCCTTCTGTTCTTACATCATCTATCTTGGGCATCGTCTTCACGTTTTCGAAGTTTCTTCTGTGGGAGTGAAAAGCTCTATTTAGCAACTAGGTTCTCTTCTTTGTGGGATCCCTGACCCCCAAAATAAAATGAAACAAGTAAATAAAACTGTTTTTGAATTTTCAAAATTTAAAATTGAATACAAGCGTTATTACTAACTTATAAACTATAACATAATGTTATTTATCATCAATAAATTTACATCATTTAATCCTTTGATTTTTCATATTTGTAATTATTATTATAGATTCATAATAAATAAAATTATATCAATATTTTAAAGATTAAACGTTTTAAAAAAATTATTATTAATAACTCTATTTTTAACTTCTTTCCTAAATACAAGTACTTCTGTATTTATTTCAACAATACTTATACTTAAAACTTCTTAATAAAACGGAAAAATAAAATATTTATACTACTGACCTAGCAGATAACTCGTGTACATTTTCATGGTGCAATGTTGAGGCGCGTGGTTTACATTGATATGTTCGAACTAACAGCTCTAGAAATTTGATAATTAAAGTTAGAAGTAATTCAAGCTAAGCTAGAATAGACCAAACTCAACATTAACTCACTAAAAGCTGACAAGATAAGTCGATTGTTTGGACATGAAAGACAAATAATAAAAGTTATATTAGGCTAAGTAATTTTAGTTAAGCCAAACCAAACCAAGGTCAAGTTCGACTTACTGAAAGCTCAAAAGCTACCTTGAGCTCATGAGCTTAGCGGATCGAGTTGTTAAGGACTTACTAGTTGTTTAAATAGTTAGATGAACTTCCAGTATTTTTTTTAAAATATGAATTTTTTAAACTTTTTTTGACATGAAGCAAATATTTTTTATTTTAATGACCAATCTCACTAAAAAGATTTTATTATATCATTATATATTGTATGTATTTATTCAAAAAATAATATTAATAAATATCGTATAGTCATAAAATTAATTACCATAGTGTAATTGATAAAAATATTTTATATTTGTTATTTATACATGTTTAATAACATTTATATTTATATTAATAATTATGAATAAAAATATGTTATATAGTTTTACTATATAACTAATAATTAGCACATAGAATAGTATGAACCTGTAAAATTATATAACTAATGTGCTATATAGTTTTACTAGTTCACTGGTTTCACCGATGACTTACTAGTTGAACTCGTAGAACCGTTCCCACGTAAATAAAAAATATAAAATTATAAAATAACATACATTCACTAATATCTTAAGAACAATCAAGTTTAAACAAATTACAATCAACAGGTTATAAACCGGTTGTTGTTAAGTAGTTAGATAAAATTTCAGTATTCTTTTATAGTACAAATTTTTTATTTTTTTTTCACTAAGNGCACCTATTTTTTATTTTAATAAGTAACTAATTAATTTAATATTATTATATTAGTGTATATTACATGTATTTATTCAAAAAATAATATTAATAAATATTGTGTAGTAATAAAAAAAATTACTAGAGTGTAACATAAATAAAATATTTGATATTTATTATTTATACATGTTTAATAATATTTATACTTACCTCCATCTTCATGATTCTTCAATTCCATCCTCACAACCATAATAATTATATAAAAAATCTACAAAAAAACAAACACAACATAACCATCAATATCACCATGCCTAGAAACAGAACACCATGGTGCTATTTAGTTATACTATTAATCAAACTCTGCATTATTACATCTTTTTCTCATAAACTACCAATACCACCACCATTGCCAATTCTGCCACTGCCCATCATATTCACAGTTAAAATGGCAACAAAAGAAGATCATAATGTTCCTCCACTTTGGAGTCAACATATTCACAGATAGAGAATGGAAAACAGGCCATGAAAATCCTGCAGTATTCAATCCTTATGGACTCAACACAAAACATTGGGCCAAGGTGGCAGCAGAGGCAGAAATCTCATTGATGATACTAACTACAAAGCACCATGATGGCTTCTGCCTATGGCCTTCAAAGTACATTGACCATTAACCGAACTTCTCTATCAATTGGAACCCCAAACATCTCTCAGTAATTTTTCCTTTTAAGCTAAGCTAAGTAGTCAGTAACTTGCATGATATGATAAGGTATGAAAGGTGTAGCATGAGTGCTAACTTTTCCATAATAATGTGCACTTTCTCTCAAAAAAGGCAAAAACAATAATGGAGCTGCATTACTTGTGAATCTTGCTCGTGTTTCTATCTCAATCAACAATAAATAGATGCCAATGCTTCCAAATTAGGCCAGGGTGATTTTTGCACAAATCATAATCACCAAAAAGGCTAAGTGAACTTCTTGACATTTATTACAATTCAATGGGGAGGAACTATGTGTTACTTCTAAATGTACCTGCAAATACAACTGGCTTTGTATCTGATGATGATGCTCATAGATTAAAAGATTACAAATTTTTAAGTAGTTAAATAACTAACTAATTAATTTAATTTTATTATATCATTTATTCAAAAAATAATCTTAATAAATATCATTTATTGTATCATGCGCTTTAATAATATCTGATGTGTAATGCTGGATTTGATTTTAACTTTATATTATGTGCTTTAATTAAATGATCTCAATACTTGTAATAAGTAATATTGAATCATTCTTAGTGCATAATCATTAATATGCAAATTTTGTCCTCTTTCTTGATCATTCATTCTGACTCTTTTAGCAGATATCAAGACAAATCCTCAAATGCATTAAAACTACAACAAAGTTCAAATTTTATTCATTTTATTGAAAATTATAAATTTGTAACCTGGAATTGATAAAAATAAAATAAAATAAAAATTGGTTTACATAATCCTTAAAATTATTCTTATGATGATAAAATAAAAATTGGTTTACATAATCCTTAAAATTATTCCTATGAGCATTGCTATTTTGATGTTATTTATGATGATAATTACAAATGGAGTTAGTTCTAGTTTGTAGGTGTGCTAGCTTGGATGGAAATGCTGATAGACTTGTTTAGTTTACTGTACATCCGGAAAGCAGTGGAGCAATTGATCTTGTTGATGGGGATACTTTCTCTATTTGCTTTGTTTATTCGAGAGCAACTAAGTATTCTTAAGAGAAAGAAGGCACAAAGAACAACCACCAAGCCTGCCTTGGTATAATGCAGACCGCTTATGCAAATGGAGCATCTACTAATGACCTTAAACAGTTGGGACTTGAAATCGATTTGACTCCAACTGGAATTAATACTTGCATTAAAAAGCTGCTGAATTTGATATTGACATATATTTTGAGGCAAATGGCCATGGAACTGTCCTATTCTCTGAATTTTTTGTAGGGTGGTTAGAGGCCACTACAAATGAGCTCTCCACAAGATCTAAAGGTTTAATTTCAGCAGTTCTTGTCTTTCACTTTGCTTTTGAGATTAATCAGTCTCTTCTTGTAATCCTGTCTCACCACACTCTCAGGTAGTAAAGCCCAATTATAGTTGATCACTGGTGCTATCATAGCCACACCTGCTAACCTACAAAAACAAAATCGTGATATATCCACCATCTAGTGTTTGGCGCCGTTGACTCGGTTCAAGAGGCTATTGGAATCTTGTCCACACCATGGATTGAACACTCACTTGCTCATTAGTTACTTCACCGGAGGTCTTTGTGCAGAAGATAGAAGATTGCTCACCGCTTCTAGTGGCGGTTCCCTTTCAAAGAACAAGACAGAGGGAGAAGCTTGGAAATTGATAAATGATGTTGCTGAGGCTACTGACGATTGGATTTTTGATGGTATAGAATTTCACAAATGAATTCTCGTTGCAAGTATAGTTTCTAAACCAATCACTAATCCTTTCATACAAAAAGTTGTTTGTCACTAGTACAAACTCCTAAAATTTATAAACCGAAGTATTGGACCTCGGGTCGTTCTCCTTAGGAATTACAATAAAGTGTCTTGTTATTGGTTATGAGTTATTTTGGGGTTTTGGATAAGAAGCATGAAAAGTAAATGGCAATGAAAATAAACTAACAACTATAAAAGGCTCTTGGTAAGGTGTGAGAACTAGAAGTCCTATCCTAGTTATCCTTCTCAAATGATCATAGGTGAAAACATGTAATTGAGCATCATGTAATTGAGCATCAAACCCTCACCGGATGTGTTTGCACTCTATTCGCTCAAGTGTTTAGGGTTGATTCACTCAATTCTCCTCTATTTCATGCTTTCCAAGATTTATTTTTCTTCTAACAATCAACATTTATTTCATGCATGCATACAAGTATCATGAGGTCTTTTCATTGGTTGTAATGGGGCTAGGATCAAGGTAGGATGCATATTTGGTCAAGTGAGCTTGAAATTTGAATCTTTGATAAGTTTAAACTTCCCACCTAACCTATGACATCCTATACAATTAAGTTCTAATCTAGCTACCCATTCTTCACTTTTTCACATACTCATGCATTTTCTTTTTCATTTCACAACTCATATGCATTGATCTTATTGAGCTTCACCTTGGGGCATTTTGTCCCCTTTTTATTTCTTTCTTTTTCGTTTTCTTTCTTTTTCCATTTTTTTCTATACTTTTCATATATTTTTTTTTGTTTTTCTCATTTTTTCTTTCTTTCAAACTATATACAAGAGTACCAATGCATAAGGTCTATACATTTAATCAATACATGAGCATGTACCCAATTCCCAATATTTACAATAATAATACAAAACTACCCTTTTATTCACCCAATGTCCCAAGGTTCCCACACTTGAATGATACACACACTCTAGCCTAAGCTAATCAAAGATCCAAATAAGGACATTTATTGTTTTTCGCTTTAAGGCTTGTAATGTGCTAAATTAAGAACAAGTGGGTTAATCGTAGGCTCAAATTTGGCTAACAAAGGAAGGTAGAAGGTAAGGCCATTTGGGTGAGTGAGCTAATGAAATGATGGCCTCAATCACATAAATGCATGAATACATAAAATAATGGACATAAAGAATCAAACAAATCAAAGATTACAATCATAGAAAGAGAATAATGCACACAAGAAGGGAAAATAAGTGGTTATAAGATGTAACCACACCGTTAGGCTCAAATCTCACAAGCTTGTGTTCTTAGCTCAAAACATGTTCCACAATATATATAATTCAAGCAACACGCATGGCGCGCGCGCGTTGTTGGCTTATTTCGAGAGTGGCGCGTAAACGTCATGTGCACGTGTGCGCAAGTGGGGTTTGTGCCAGAGGCACAACGTTGGCGCGGCGCAGGCACAACTCTCTGGAAAATGTATGGAGGTTGGAACTTCTCAATCCGCGTATACGCACGCATGGCGCACGCGCGTGGATGGTCGAAAATGCTGGAAGTGCGCGTACGCGCCATGTACGCGTACGCGTGGATGGTGCTCTGTTTTTCAAAAAAAAAAATTTTCTATGTTTTTGCATCAATCCAAGCATTCCAAACCTCCAAACAGCTACCAAAACACCATAAAACCTTATTTGACATACTTAAACTACCAAACATACTCAACTAACTAAACAAAACATGAAATTAAGCTAATTCTACCAATATATACAAAAGAGAAAATGAAAGGATTTTACCAAGGTGGGTTGTCTCCCACCTAGCACTTTTGTTTATTGTTCTTAAGTTGGACTTATGGGGAGCTCCTCATCAAGGTGGCTTGTGCTTGTATTCATCTTGGAACTCCCACCAATGCTTGGTTCTCCATTGTGCCCCAAGATTCTTCATGCATTGAGCCAAGTCTTGATGGAGTTCTTCACAAGCTTGGGGCTCCCAAAGTTGATCCTCTTCTTGTAATCCGGGATCCCACACTTTGTTTTCATACCCGTCTTGAGGTTGATCATCATTATTAGTCCAACCGGGTGGTGACTAAGGTGAATTCTCTATATAGTGGCCAACAATCCTCCTAGACCCATCTAATTGAGCACTACTCCAACCTTTATATCTCATGGTTGATGCATCAACCATAATGAGCCTTGATTTACAACGCCAACCACAAAACCTTTTTCGTTTACGCTTCATCCCACAAAGCTCCCTAAGTTGGCCATCCGTTTCAAGCAAACCATATTCAAGTGGGATAATAAAGCTAATAGAAATAAATTTCACCCACTCAAATGAAGGAGTAGATGGCAACCTAGGCAAAGACAACTCCAAGAGTTTTGATAAAGCGTATTCAATTCCCATCCTCCTTTTTCTAAGGATTTCCACCTCTTCACAAGACTTCTCAATTATAATCCTTTGTTCAACAATTTTATATAAACCTTTTCTCCTACTCAAGTCATAAATGGGAGGGTAAGAAAAATTTACCTCCACATTGCTTTCCATCTTGTTGGGAGAAGGTTCTTCATGCTCAAAAGATTCTTCACCACTAAGGTTTGATGCTTGATCTTCATCACCAAGGGAACTCACTTCTTGCTCTATCCCATCCAAATCTTCATATGGAATATGTCTTGGAAGGTGTGCACTTTCCTCCCTAGCATCAATTTCAATCATCTTGGAGGGGTTTTCTTCAATTCTAGATTCCCATGGAGGCTCCACATCTCCTAAGTCTTCAACCAATTCTTCCCTTTCTTCAACAATCATAGCTTCCTCCAATTGTTCCAGAATTAAAATCTAGATCTAAGATTATTGAACTAAACCTAATCCTAATTCTCACTTCTCTCTCTAGAAACTAACTCTCACTACTAAACTAAGCTAAAACTAAACTAATGATAACTAACTTCTAAAGTATGAAAAGTATCCTCATTCCCCCTTCAATCCTTGGCTTAAATAGCATCAAAAATGAGTTGGATTGGGCCCACAAGGCTTTAGAATTCGCTGGCCACGTTTTGCTTTAAGTGAACCAGGTGGCAGCAACGGCGCGTGCGCGTACTATGCGCGTACACGTCACCATGCGCGGTTCAACCATAGCAAATCTTATATCGTTTCAAAGCTCCGGATGTTAGCTTTCCAACCCAACTGGAACCGCATCATTTGGACCTCTGTAGCTCAAGTTATGGCCGATTAAGTGCGAAGAGGTCGGCTTGACAGCTTTCCGGTTCTTCCATTTCTTCATGAGTTCTCCAACTTTTCATGCTTTCTTTCTTCATTCCCTTGATCCAATCTTTGCCTCCTAAACCTTAAATCACTTAA
>NC_029787.2:105210074-105210385 GCF_000816755.2 Arachis ipaensis | reverse complement strand
GTTTTCACATCAATTAAAGGAGAATATACAAAACCATGCTATTTCTTGAATAAATATGGGTAAAAGGTGATAAAATCCCCAAAAATCAATAATCAATAAACCGTCAAATTGGGGTTTGTCAACCTCCCCACACTTAAACCAAGCATGTCCTCATGCTTAAACCAAGAATGAAGTAAGGGTATGGCATTTATTCAATGGAAACTAACTAAATGCAATCTACCTATATGCAACTATCTAAATGAATGCAAGTGCTTGGTCAAAATAAATCAATTCCCAAGAAACATATATGCACAAGGGCTAAGGACTAGCAA